>NC_065911.1:1818181-2121212 GCF_905147045.1 Nymphalis io
CCTAGTCGCTACTGACTGGAATTACTACATATTATAAAACAAAGCCCATCTGTATGTCTGTCTGTTTGACCGAGATAAGCTCATGAACAACCGAACGGATTTTTTTACGGTTTTCACCGATGAACAGAGCGATTCTTGAGGAAGGTTCAGATGTATAATGCATTATATAATGAATATTTTGTGTGATTAGGCTGAAATATGACGATGATTGTTGAAGATATTGGAAAAAATCGTGCCTACTGGAAGCTTTACTGATATATATGATATGTATTATATGTATAATATAAACGTTTATGTAAACGCTTATTCTACCCGTGTAATGCTGGAACGGATAGCTCGTTAATTCATAAAAAATTGAGTATCCAAAGCATATTGAAGACTTGCATGTTTTGAATAAAACGCTTTCACACGTGTATCCACCAACCTCCATTGGAGAAGGATGGAGGATATGCTCTAAGCCTTCTCTTCAAGAGGAGAGGAGACATTAGGCCAGCAGTGGGACATTTTGTTTTACTTTTGTTTACATTGTAGATTATCAAACATATACTGATATTTTGAAATTGACACTAGAGTTGCCAGATATATTTTTTCAAATTGAAATAAAATGTGGGTTACCAGTTCTCACCCGGAACAATTGAAAACATGTTTATACATACATAATAAAGATTGTTTGTTTAAAGCGATACTCACACTGCCATCAAAATCAAATTTGGCGATCACCACCTCGAGGACGTGGTATAGATGAGGTGGGGCTGTGGGTGCTGCTTGTGCGGTCGCTTGCGGCAGGGGCCGTACTAATGGCGTCGTGTCCAAATAGTGCAGTCTATAGAACGCCAATAGCGCTGGCATGTCCGCGAACAGCTGGTTACCGATCCTAAACCTCGTGGTACCATCAGCTGATATGACGCGGTTGATGATGTAGTGTGATACGCGATCGTCTTCCCTGTAACATTCAAGGATTTTTTTTTTATTATTGTAAATATTATGAGAAAAAGACAGTAAAAAAAATAAAAAAGGTTGCAATAGCTGATATTTTTTATATAAGGATATTATTAATATTTATTGGTGATTAACTCCTGACCGATTTCAATCTTTCTCATAGAGAAAAATCAACTTCCAAGGACATTTTATTGGGCAAAAGCGTGTGCGCAATCACAGGTGCACTATCTTGTTCCTCGCTCTAAATCTAATCTAAATATAATGAGACGGCAATCCGGCAATTACGATGAGAGATCAGACGCAGGACCTGCTGAATTATCAGCTAACCTCTAGACCAACGAGGTATATACATACATATATGTGCATGTATGTATTTTACACATGTATTTTATGCATATCCAAAAGTAACAGACTGTAGAATCCCAGTGCTGGGCTAAGGGCTTCTCTCTTTTTTGACGAGAAAGTTTGGTACTTACTTCACCAAGCTGCTCCAATGCGGGTTGATGATTAACATTATAGATTTCAGTTAAATCTATGAATTGAAGCTGTTTAAATTAACTTCTTATGAACTTTAATAGCTTAATTACAATATTCGTTTAGTAAAATATTTATAGGAATATTACCTTGAAATATTAAAAAAACGCAATAGGCAGAATAGAATAACATCCTGAACTTATAATTTAAAAAAAATAAGCGTTAAGCATACCTGACACACAAAACATAATCTCCATGAATAGTTTTGGAATCCCTGACGAGGAAGACTCCGCTTTCAGTCTCATTGAGTAGTAGCTTTGTTGCCTCCGCACGAGACAGCCCGCCAAAGTACCAGCTGAAAGGTTTTTTGAATATTATTGTACTGTTTTGTAAACGGTACTATCGTCCCAGATAAATACAATATACTTCTATAGAAAATAATTACTCATACAATTAACGATTCTGTAAAAGGAATATAATTTTTTTAAACATAAATTATTGCCTATATAGTTTTCCTTAATTCCTTTAGTCATAAAACATCCCCCCCACTAACCGTGACGTCAATTCAACCAAATAAGGAGTCCAGTCATATCATAGAGGTCAATAATTATTAATAACGCCAATGAACTAAAAGTATTTTGTATGACAGTAAAAAAATGTTTACGAGAAAGTACGGAAAATATTATATATATATATATATATATATATATATATATATATATATATAATATATATATATATATATATATATATATATATATCCGTATCATATATATATATATATATATGATACGGTCGTCCGCTAAGTTATCTTTAGTCCAGAATCATATCCTGCTTTGACGAACATTGAAAACTTGGTCGGTTGGGTCATTTCTTTCATTAAATAATCTCGTCGCGCGCGCCAATCAATCTGCATCGTACCGCGTCGTACTTGCAACTAGCTGATCCGCGCGGTTTCACCCATCTTAAGGGATACTGGTCCGCCCTCGTGGGCCGTAGCTCAACAGACTAACAATCAAAGTAAACACAAAATTTCTGTGTCTAGAAAGTTGTTCTGAATGTTCCAAACATTGGTTTCTTTTTTAATGTGAGTAACCGTTAAGAAACGTTTACCCGAAATTATCATAATTTAAGGGGATGCTAAAAATCTCTGTGTCTATACCAATCCTTACAGTAACAGCAACAGCCTGTTAATGCCCCACTGCTGGGCTAAGGCCTACTCTACCTTTTGATGAGAAGGTTGGAGCTACCAATCCTTATTAGTATTATAAATGCGAAAGTAAATTGGTTTTTTACGCTTTCTCGTCTTAACTATTGACCGATCAGTAAAACTTTGCATACATCTTGTCAGGAGTAACTCCAGCCCTCTAACGAGCGGGCGAAGCTGGGGGCGGAAAATATTAATAATTTATATAACAATCTGTATACATCTTACTACTAAGCAGACGCTTGAGAAGGTTAAGGCTTATTCCACGACGCTAATGCAATGCGTATTGTGGTTTTCTCAGGTTGCTTCACCACCGAGCACGAGTTGAATTATAAACACATAGGCACGTATCAACTCAGTGGCGCCTGCCCGAGTTTGAACAGGCGATCTTCGGTTACGTATTAATTTTCAATTGGTATACAGTTTTTTTTTTTGGTCTGTTTATGCTGTTGGCATTTAAAGCCTCGACAGCGTAACTGGGCAGCTGGGCCAGTACTCAAGTTGGTAGGTCATCTTCGCCTTACAAGGGCATTGTAAGAAGAGAAAAACGCATTTACCCTTCTCATACTCATTACACCATCAATGTGCCAACTGAGCAAAATGAGAAGTTATATCCCTTGTGCTTTCAATTACACGGGCTCACACATCCTTCAATTCGAAAGACAGCAATATAATAGATTGCTTTTTAGTTAGAGGTAGAATAACAAGTGAGCGGGTGGTACTCACCCAGATAGAACCACCCACCCCGTAGATCTGCTACTGGTAATGTTTGAATATGTTATTAAACCTAAAAGTCCATGATATTTATTGGCATTATTTATGACTGTTTATTTAAGCTTGCTGTTAACCTGTCTCAGCAAACTAGAGCAGCCATAACACTTTACAGTGCACTGTTTTTGACATAAATACACTAAAATGAATTAGGCTTGCTATTCAAATTCATTCAAGTGAGACAAAACTATATTTTAGACTATTCTTTATAAATATTACTATAATAATAATAATGTCCGCCAGACCGATTTTGACCACGATGGCCAATCTGAAGAGAGATTAGCCAACTGCGCAGGAGTTATTATAGTATACTGTCTCTTCCATCACTCTCATAATCCAATGGGACGGCAATCCAATACGACCGGAAAGAGTTCAGGTGCAGGACCAACATCTTTACGTGCTTTCCAAGGCATGGGGGTGTACACATTCCCAACTTTCAGACTCCGGGCTGCTACTGAGTATATTTTGTCAGAAAAACCCAGTAACTTTTTATTAGCCCGACCTGGGACTTAAACCCATCCGGGTCGGCGGCCTTACATCAAGCCACTAGACCAGTGAAGCAGTCTTTATATATATATAGGCAGGTAAAAGGTACATTACAACTTTAATCAGTAATTGTAGTTATATAAATTATGAAAAATAAAAACTGATGGTGGTATGGTATGAAAAAAATAATTAGATTGTTAAATCCTATAGGATATCTTATTGTAACATAATGTACACATGAATTTTAAAAATAAGATACAATATGGTCAACATAATCAAGAAATCCCATGTAGATATTTCATCAATTTCGATGCAAGTTTTTGAAACGTTTACAAGATTTATACTAATATATCCTTTACCGTATTATGATTAAGGTTCAAACTAATTATTTATAATTTTCCTGATAATCCATTTATACAAATTATTTTCGACTTTTTAATACTAACTTAATAGAAAAATATTATTAAATTTATGTATTTCTCTAAACGAGGAAGGCAAGGAATATATAATAAAAAGAAAGTAAGGTAATTTGACTGAACTGAATCTCTTTCTCTTTTACATTTGTTCAAAGGACAGTAAACCTTTTAATTAGGTCATAGATTATACAACAAGGGTTGATAGGTGTCTTCCTTTAGCTAGGCATTGTTGGCTTTTGCAAGACATATTGCCTGATAATATTACACATAGTGTAACAAAATCTCATGCAGCACTTGTAGAATGACAGAGGCAATTCTGAATATTAAAGTTATGTCTAGCAATAAAATCATTATTAATCTGTGCCATGTTCGCACAACTGAAAACCATTAAACTAAGAGTTAAAATTATAACAAATATCCTTTATTTAGGAGAAATTATGTGGCCTACGTGCACCCCCAATTTTTGCTCTTTACTGCCTGCAATATGAGCAACTGAATATGCAATATTACACATACATATTGTAATATACAATCTATTCCTTGAATTAATTATTATAACTTCCCTTGTATGTGTTATTTAATTTTATAGCAATCAAAAATATAACCAGTTCTTTGCTATGTATATAAATATATAGTAACAATTTAGTTATTCAAATATTTGAGATAAAATTTTCTTTATGTTTACATATTTGGGGTTTTGTTGTCATATTGAATTTTTACTTAAATATATTTCAAAAATATGTTTCGATTTTTATGTAATAAATATAAAAGAATATTATATATAGCTGTTATAAATACTACTTTACTTGTACTTTCTATGCCAGATTATTATATTATAAGTATGTGGTATTTGTATAAAATAATCCATAAATATTAGATAAACATATTTATGTACTATGGTTCAATTGTTCTTATAAGATAACAAATGGCATTCCATATTTACCTGGTCATGTCATTCTGGTCAAACGATACCCCGATCGTAGGGTTCGCCATCCCGCCGTTTTATCACACGATACTAATCACGATACACCATCACGAAAACACCGGAAGTAAAGTTAAGTTCATTACACTGTCGATATCACCGATTGCGGACTCATACATTCAATTTACAATAACCGACAAAGTTCCCTTAAATTCCTCCCACAATCAAACAACACTCCAGCGGCCGCTACTTGGAGTAATTGCAATTTGTTGACATGTATCCTTTGGTAATGTTGTTCACCAAGTTATATTCACATCGAAACACATGTTTTTACAATCGTTGTGCACTGATACCGAGTGACTACACACACACACACCTTTCTAACTAACTTTTGACTTCGATACGCGAAATAAATCTATAATTAGATCATATTATAAATAATGTTCCACGGGTCACACACGCGAAGTTTTAGACTATAGGGCGTAGACAAAATATGTGTTTTTTTATTTTGACGCATAATATTATCCTAATGGGATTTGTTTGTGGTCATTAAAAATCTATGGATTCCGAAAGTAACAATAAGCTTCTGAAAATTTATTTAGTTATTTGGTTAAATACAATTTCGCAAATAATTGTTTCAAATACCATCGGTGTACCGGTAAGATATATTTATCGTCCTTGAAAATAAATAAATGTTTTTGGTTTACTTTAATAAAAGTGTACTCATTGATATAACCGATAATTAAGAACAAAAAAATATATATGTCATTACTTATTTTATTCTTAAAAATTGTTACCTGAAAGCATACAGGGTTAAAATTATTGTCATATACTTATTTTAATAGGGCAAGACAGCTTTCATTACACATCACCTTCGAAATTTTAGTCTATGGTATGTGTCCATTGTTTTTCTACAATGTTATTTTTCTGACTGCTGCTGGTGGACGAAAATTTTATCTCGCTGCGTCGAGTGTGGGTCTGTGCTAGTGTTCGTGTTCGATACAGTGATTTATTTGAAATAGATCACGAAGATGTCGTCACCGAGCGCTGGAAAACGTCGGATGGACACGGACGTCATAAAACTGTATCCTTTGTTATCTTCCATACAAAGCAGTCACTGCGTTGGGCCTCCATGTAAATAAGTAGGTAGCTGAAGGGCCATCAGCTGATTGTCACGATTCAATAGTAAATCGATATAGGCTATTTGTGTATTAACGTTAAACTCAATAGACGTTACTTTTATCCATTTAATCATTTATGCTACTTATATTTTTATTTTAGAAATATGTTTTGAAGGGTTTATCATCTATGGCGCTTTGTGTGGGTCCATTAATCTATATATGTATATAGCAGGTAGATAAAGTACGATACGTTAGCGAACGGTGTTCTTCCGTGTATTTAGATTGTAATATTTCGTAATATGTATGTAGGCCACGGTCTTGATTGCGCATTTTTTTTTACTGTTGCTATTAACATTTAACAAAATAGACGTTTATTTCTTCGAGAGAATACAATTGATATGATATAATAATAATCGATAGATAGTTTTTATTTGTTTTTTTTTCTTGATTACAATGCATAGATTAATTATTATAATTGGTCTATTGTTTATGTATTTATGACGTCATGTGTACAGAAAAAATGCGACAATTACGTGAAATAAATATTCGGTTTGTGGTGGACGTAGTTCATGGTGGTTTTGGTATCCTGCCAAAATACTAGTATCTTCACAAGACACAAATAGCTAAGCATCATAATTCAAATAGATAAACAAATGCTATAATATAATATTAATTCATTCTATACAATCTATCAAAAAGCTAGTTAATTTTTTTTTTTTTTTTTTGTAATATATCCTGATTCAGGAATTACTCATAACCTTTGATAAAATAAATACTCAAAGAAAAAAACAAAAATTCAATTGTGTACCATTAGTTTTATTGTTAATTTTGTTTTAGATAATTCTAGAAACTAGACAATCATTGTATTATACTATATAGTATGACTCATTATAATAAATGTATAGGAAGTGTGAAAATGTATAGTATTTGCACTTTAATGGTGGAAAACATGTACATAAACAGACTTGCCTTTAAAATACCTAGATAAAGTCTATTTTGTCCACCTATAGAATTTTGCTTATAAACATTGGAAATTCTGCTATACACAATGATTAAATTGAATTGTTAGAATTTCAAATATAGCCTTCCCTTTCTTACATGTGGGATTAAAGGGGATAGCAATATTCTTCATTCATATTCCTGTTAAATTAGTTTAGTTTTAACCACCACAAAAACAGCAGTAATCTAAGTCTTATAACCTATGTCTAAGATTCTATAATCCTTTGTTTATTTCATGTACATTGCAATTAAGATTACACAAAGGTAACAAAGATTTGGAATTATTCAATGGGGGAAATGCTGCTAGCATTCTTGCCTCTTTTACACAAAACCATGCCTTGCAAACTATTTGTTTTAAATTATGTTCTTTATATATTTATTGAAGTTCTTATTTTTTAATAATAAATAAACAATTATCTATTAAATAAAAAAAGCATGTAAGTACACTTAAACCTAACTAGTTATTTAATAATCTAATCATTTTCTTTTAATTCTCGTACATAAAAATTTCTAAATTTCTTAATGGTGTTTGATATCCAATTCAAATTTTAAAATTGCAATTTTTAAAAATAATGTTTTTTTTTCTTTTTAACTCAGTATGGCGTTGTATAGTCTGTGTTGTATTTGTATAATTTGTATAGTACATCAGTATTACATAGTTTCCCACAATGTGTCAATTGATTGTTGATAAGACATCTTATCAAAACTCATATTGATATAACATTTAAATTATGAATTTATATTGAAAGATCAAAATGAATATGTATGCATGTTTTTTTTCATTATGTAAACAAGTATCCATAGATGTGTAGTATAAAGGTTATGTGTATAAGGTTCTTTCTATCGCTTTATTTTTCTTCTTTCTAATTTTATGTGTGTGTATTTTCATAAACGATTTTCTAGTATAATTTATTTTCAATATTATTCCTATAGTAAAATATGAATGTTACATATAAATTAAATTACCTTAATGTGAAATAATTGTTATTTTTCTTATTTTAAAATAATGAATACCTTACAATAACGGGATCAGTATTGAAAGTAAACATGAGGTGACAATACTCGGGGGTCTGAACGAGTTCTGTGTGAAATTCTTCGGACCTCCTGGAAGTGAGTATAACTTGAGCATTTTATTTATTTTCCTATATGTATAATACACTATATATTTAGTTTTGTGTTCCACTTTCAACAGTAACAGCCTGTTAATGTCCCACTGCAGGGCTAAGGCCTCCTCTCCCTTTTGAAGAGAAGGCTTGGAGCTTATTCCACCACGCTGCTCCAATGCGGGTTGGTAGAATACACATGTGGCAGAATTTCAATGAAATTAGACACATGCAGATTTCCTCACGATGTTTTCACCGTCAAGCATAAGATGAACTATAAACACCAATTAAGCAAATGAAAATTCAGTGGTGCTTGCACGGATTCGAACCCACGATCATCGGTTAAAATTCACGCGTTCTAACCAATAGGCCATCTCGACTACATTCAAAGTATCGTCGCAAATAATTTAATAAAATCAAAAACATACTTTATTAAATCTAAAGTAGATCTAAGAAGAATCCACAAGAAACTCATTAGCTACTCTTGTTCATCATCCATATGAAAAAATGTATTTTTTTATATGGATGATGACACTTTTTTTTTTAATAGTTTACTTGTGGTAAGGCTTTGTGCAAGCTCGTCTGGGTAGGTACCACCCACTTATCAGATATTCTACCGCAAAACAGCAGTATTTCATATTGTTGTGTTCCGGTTTGAAGGGTGAGTGAGCCTGTGTTATTACAGGCACAAGGTACATAAAATCTTAGTTCCCAAGGTTGGTGGCGCATTAGCTATGTGAACAATGGTTAACATTTCTTAGAATGCCAATGTCTGAGGGCGTTGGTGACCACTTTCCATCAGGTGGCCCATCTGCTCGTCGGCCGATCTAGTCTATAAAAAAAAATTCTAACTACTGATCTTCTTGAGGATTCTTCTTGGTATATTCTACATTCGGAACCGGTGCTAGCTTTACATTTTATTCTGTAAAATGACGATTCGAAACTACTTGATAAAGTCTACTTTCTATGAAGCATATTTTGATTGATTGCTTGTTTGTTATCGGTAAACTCTAAAACTGCTCTCTAAAATTACAAAGCTGCTATATTCAAAAGTAACATAGGGTATATTTTATTTCATTAAAAGTATTTCAATATTTATTTATGCCCTCTCATAGGCAAATAGTATTCCACGAGCCGCGGACACAGCTAGCATTAAATAATTCTATTTGAATTCGACCACATTTAATTGGAAAATAACCGAAACGACGTACCTGGATGGAGGGCACTTAATAGGGATGAAACACTAATGTTTGACCAAGCGACTACAAATAAAGGGGCAGTTGCTTGTTTGCACAGAATACTCCATCATATATATCTATATTTCTATATTAATATTGTAAAGAGATTTTATTTTTTGTATCTTTGTTCGTAATGAATAAACTCAAAAATTACTGAACCGATTTTAAAAATTCTTTCACCCACAAAAAGCTTCACTATCAGCGAGTAAAATAGACCGAAGCTCGTGGTATTTTATTTTCGAAAAAATTAGTGATTCCTACTATATTTGCAATAATGTAACGAAGATTTTCTGACAAAATATCTAAAGATAAATAATAAGATAAATAAATTTGTGTAACGCGGATGAAGACGGGGCGAGCTGGTGAGAGATCCATCGGTTATTTGTAAAATAAGTCTAAGTTTTCGAGTTCGCATTTTCGCATCATTATAATCTTTGGTATTCAAAATCAAAAGTGATACAAAACCGGTACAAATGTTTTTTCAATTTATGCAAAATATAAATACAATAATTTATTATTTATTTATATATTATTTTGACTGCCTCGTTGGTCTAGTGGCTTGATATAAGGCCGCAGACCCGGAGGTCCTGGGTTCAATTCTCAGGTCGGGCCAATGAAAAGTAATTGGATTTTTCTGTCAGAAAATTCTCAGTAGCAGCCTGGAGTCTGGAAGTTGGAAGTTTGTACACCCCCATGCCTCGGAAAGCACGTAAAGCCGTTGGTCCTGCGCCTGAACTCTTTCCAGTCGTGTCGGATTGCCGTCCCATCGGATTATGAGAGCTAGGGAATAGTGAGTGCACCTGTGTTTGCGCACACACTTGTGCACTATAATATCTCCTGCGCAGTTGGCTAATCCCCCTTGAGATTGGCCGCCGTGGCCGAAATCGGTCTGGAGGACATTATTAATATTATTATTAAATACGATTAGTAAAGAAGTTGATTTTTTTATTTGGTCTTAGGGCTTTATTAAACTACTGCTAAACGCTAGCACTACTTTGGTATTATTGTGTTCCTGTTTGTAGGTTCAATGAGTCAGTGTAATGACAGGTACAAGGAACATAACATGTCTTTGGTACAAAGATGCTTCGATCCCTTTTGGTGATGTCGGGAATAATTAATATTTGCTACAGCACCAATATCTATGGGCGTTAGTGACAACTTACCATACGGTGGCATTATTGCCGCTTACTCGATAATGTCGTTTACAGTCGGGTGGTGGCCAGGTTGTGCTGAACTTTTTTTTATTTTAATTTAAGATATATTAATGTATCTTTATTTATAATACAATTTACAATTATTATTCAAGATATTAACCAATGATATCATGACAAATTCAATGTCAAAGTAGTTTATTTGTCTTTTATCCTTGTGATCCTTGTGATCCTTGTGATTGAAATAGCTATACACATACATAATGTTACATAGCGTTTACATAGCGATTTCTTTCATATAATTAATGCCAATAATTATTATTAACCTTTTAACCCCTATCGTAATAGTTATCACAATTTAATTTGCAATAAAGAAAATTATTACGCAATGTTCGCAGCAAATGTATATGTTTTATAGCATATATAAATTTCGTTAAATATAATTTCATCACGCTTACACGTATTTTTCATTATCACATATATAGGCATTCATTACGTTCATTTAAAAACATATATAAAAATGCAAACACGTCTAATCTATTGTTTTATTTATTCAGTAATATAAAAATTATCACCATTGAATTTGAAATAATTAATTTTAAATCGCCGCCTGATGGTAAGCGGTTACCATCGCCCATACACAGGGGCACTGTAAGAAATATTAACCATCCCTTACATGGGGAAACAATATCAGGAACTAAGATGTTACGTCCCTTGTGCTTGTAGTTACGCTGACTCGCTTTAAGCCGGTACACAATAATACTAATTGTAAGTTTTAGGCGCTCTACGCACCAGCTTTGGTCCGTCGACCTATGTCGTCAACATTTTGTCGGCGGGCTAGTTGGCGGTTTCACTCATTGCAAGTCGCAAAGCCGCCGGGCAACTAAACAATTGCGTACGCAAGCCGCCGGCGACCACATGTTGTGGACATGATTATATACATGTAGGCCGCCGGGTTGTCGGCGGGTCGGCGGCTTTGAACTGTAGAGCACCTTACTGTTTGGTGGTAGAATATGTCATAGGTGGTACCTACCTGGGTGGAGACGGGTTTGCACACAGCCCTACCATGAAATGTAACATTTTTATATATAAAAACCTTCATAAATAACTTAAAAATCAACGCCAAAAAGGCATTAGTTATATTCTAAGCTAATAAATTGATTATGATGATAATCTGCATGGTAATTTTCAACAATTTCAAATGACAAATGCGACTCTATTGCTTTGATGACGATCCTGATGTCTACTTTCTCAAACCCTTCACAACTCCTTACTGGTTGCCTCGGATTTTAGGATAACACCTTTGAAAGCCGATGTCTCTTTCAGTATCTCCGTTTTACCCTATGAGTGTTAGCTCATGCCTTCGACTTTCACCATTTAGTTCTAGCAGCGCCATCTAAATTTGATACATTTTGGGGTCTTTTTTATACACAAATATACTCTTTTAGAAAAAAACGTAGTCTACATTTAAGAAATAGTTTACTCCATCGCTTCTCTTCTGTGGCAAATGTCACCAGCCCACTGCCACTTCAGTTTTCTAATTCTTTACTTATGTCTGCTTTCTTAGTTTTCTGAAGCGAACCTTCAGTGATTACAATCATAGCCCTTTCCGCAGCTCGCTGGTTGATCTTGAGTTGGTAATCCATTTGTACCGTCGATATAAAATTGTTATTTTTTTAAGTGATTGTGTTTTTTTCCGTATTGTTTTGCAAACTGCAATGCTGTTCTTTAAATCACACGTGAATCTTGAAAATCGACATACATTGATACGCTATTTTTATACGTGTTTCCTTTAAATGTTACATTATAGCCAATGCTGCACATAACTTACTGACATTTCACGATTGTTTCCTGCGGAGCTCTAAAGGTGCAAGACCAGCTTTACTTGGTACTAGAGTCCATCGCTCGCTAAACAGCTCGGGACGGCCAATGATAATTTCTTGTCAGAACTTTTCAAAACTCAGCTTAGGACACTAGACCATCGAGGCTGTCATAAAACAGCATATATACATATATATATATATAGTAAATAAATAGTCTGTCGATTACCTTTTTATCTGAAAGATAAAGATGTTTATTGTTATTATTAATAGTTTTAGATGTAATCTAAATTTTATAACGAAGTAAAGTAGTGCAGATAATATTCTAAACACGTGTATTTTATTGAATAAAATATTTTATAACGTATAAAAAAGTAATATATTTTTTTCAATTAATTAAACGATTTTTAAAAGTTTTGGACATACGGTACCACAATATTCAATGATGAATTGTCGAATATAAAATATTTATAGGAGAGATTGACTACCTCGTTTGTCTAGTGGTTGGGTATAAGTAAGGTCCTTCAAACCGATTTCGGCCACGGCGGCCAATCTCAACAGAGATTAGCTAACTGCACAGGACATATTATAGTGCACAAGTGTGTGCGCAAACACAGGTGCACTCTCTATTCCCTAACTCTCATAATCCGATGGGACGGCAATCCGACACGACTGGACCAGGCTTTACGTGCTTTCCGAGGCACGGGAGTGCACCCACTACCAACTCTCAGACTCCGGTTTGCTATTGAGATTTTTTTGACAGAAAAACCCAATAATTTTTTACCGGCTTGACCTGGAATTAGAACTCAGGACCGCCGGGTCTGCGGCCTTACATCTATAGATGTACATCGATCCCGAGGTCCTGGTTTCAAAACCCAGGTCGAAATACAATTTACTTAAACCACAAACAATTTAATCACTACGTGTTACATAGCGTTTACATAGTATGAAGAATTATAATTACATCATCAAAACACTAATTGCTGAAATGACAGTTATGGGAAAAGTTCGCTGTGAGGCGTCTTTGTTTACAGTTCATTTTTTTTTGTAATCCGTTGAGAACGATTTCTAGATTCTATTTAAGTGCGTACGCTAAAACCCGCCTAGATGGCGCTAATAAATTCATTCGGTTCACAATCGTCTAGAGATTAGATCATTGATATTGGATTGTGCTTAAGTCAAATTTCATATAACTTGAATACTTCAAGTTCGGACGTAAATAATACGAAACTATCGAGATTTATCGTAAATAAATAATAATAATATATCCTGGGACTTTTATTCACACACGGCCATTTGATCCCAAATTAAGCAGAGCTTGTGCCATGGAAACCAGACAACTGATATACTACATATACTACTTTTCTTTTGTAAATACATACTTATATAGATAATTACACCCAGACTCAGGTCAAACAGACATGTTCATGCACACAAATGTCTGCCCTGGGTGGGAATCGAACCCATAACCTTCGGCGTGAAAGGCAGGTACCAACCACGCCAAACGGCTCGTCAAATCTTTTTTATTGTACGTTACGCTACGTTTATGGAAATTACTTTAGACTTTGAAGTAAATTGATTATAAAATTTTACAACTCAAACTAAATATTTGTGGTGTGAGGGGATAATTATTGAAAATAAGTCAAACTTTGTGGTTTCGGTTAATTTTCTGGCATTTTGACTGTCGAAGTAGAATGTTGTTCTGAATATAAGCGAACACGGCCAAAGTCATAGTGATAGCTGATACTAAATTATGATATATTTGTTAGAGAATAAATAATAGTAATTAAATATAGTCTTAGTTTTAACTTGTGTACGACTAATGGCAACACTGACGGTTACACGACTTATCGTGAGTCAGTAGAGCGGGGTTCGTAATCATTGCATTGAGAACACTCGATCGTGCCGCACGTGCGTACTGACCATGTCGGACGAACAAATTGCACAAAGTCGGCTCGGCTTCTGCAACATATTATTCTATGAATTCCAGCTCCGTACGAAGGTGGCGTATGGCGCGTGCGAGTGCACTTGCCGGACCACTACCCCTTCAAGTCACCGTCCATCGGCTTTATGAACAAAGTCTACCATCCTAACATCGATGAAGTATCGGGCACAGTATGTCTGGATGTCATCAACCAAGCCTGGACAGCTCTATACGGTAAGCGTTTAAGTTAAGCTTATATAAAGATCATACACAACTGCTTAGCTAACTGGAAGATTTCGTTTAAAAAAATGTAGCCTTAGCTTAAAATATATATTTGTGCATTATTTTTTTATGTAAGAAGCAAATGAGCAAATGCATCACCTGATGTGACCTTCGCTCATCACAGTGGCTTTGGTACAAGTGTAAAACATTTCTTACACCCTCGATTCGCCACCAACCACACTTAAGATGCTATGTCTTCTTGTCGAAATATCACAATTGGTTGAACGTGAGTTATAATAACAAATGCAGTTGTAACACAGCAAACTGAAGAAGTCGAGCGGAACATGTATTTTTAATTTAGCACTATAATAGATTATTATAGTTTTATCTGGAGACAGCATATAAACAATATCCTATTCTATGTACACTGAGTTAATAGTCGAGACCTTGAATAAAATCTATGGTAGATAGAAGGGGGGATTTAAATGTCGGTGAAGTTGTTCATCGGAACTTTGGAAGTAAAATTAAAATATAATTGGAATAGTGTTGTATTATAAATAAATAAATATTAATCAAGAACCGTTTGTGATGCATATTAGCAAATTTATTTATTTATTTATTACACCACCAACAAAGTACGAACAGATACATGATAGCACACAGTTCATAAAATAAAATACAAAGAAGTGGTACCTCAATTACAGCTGATAACCGCATGAACAATAAGGCGACATAATACATTATAGCACGAATAAAAGACAAATCAAAATTTCAAGTTAGAAAACAAAAATAAAAAAAACATTGAACAAAAATTTAATAAAGTAATATAAAAATAATAATGTAAACTAATATGGATAATTAAGTATTATTAAAAATCGCATGTAATATGTAAATCTAAGTTTTGCTTACACCTTCGATAGAAAAATATAAAATCGTATTTCGAACACTAGTTCATATTATTATTAAATTTGGCTCGAGGAGTCAAGGGACAAAAATATAAGACCTATATATAACGAATTGTATATATGTATTCTTTATTTAGTAGCAGTTAAGATGACGTTAAGAGACCTCGAAGCAATTATAAATCTAGGTTTTATTCGAACGCTTTTAGTGATTATCACACACTGATTTATTGTTTTTTATTTCAGATTTATCGAATATATTCGAATCGTTCCTACCGCAGCTTCTTACGTATCCAAACCCCATCGATCCACTGAACGGTGACGCAGCTGCCATGTACCTCCACAAACCGGAGGAGTACAAAAAAAAGGTCTCGGGTAAGTCTTGAGTTGAATCTATATGGTCAGTGGGTGCGTACCACACATTCGTCAGGTATTATAACCAAGAAATAAAAATGATTCGAATATTCGAACGCGGTACTCGAACTCGAAAATTTGAACGGAAATTGTGCCACTGTAATAATAAGTACAAGAGGTTCTCTTTGCTTTCAGAAATCATGATTTTCCAATGAATCTTAAATATGTTTTGCAGTGCAAATGACCATAGGACCATGTTTGTTTAGCAGTTGTTTTGTATTCCTTTTATGTATTATAAAAATTAGGGAATGGCTCATAATGTATCTCATGCTCATAGTACATCCAAAATGAAGGTTATTATTTCGTATGTCGTATTAGCGTCATAAAACTCAAATTTTTGGTGATAGTGGTCCCGAACGAATTAGGATTCACAAGCCAACCGACTTACCTCAGATCGTATCTGTAGAAAATTTGCGTAACAGTAACAGTTTTCAGAAAAATGTTAAAACTGAAAACGAAAACAACGGCTCAGTTCTAAACAAACGAAAGTTTCGTAAGTTTTTTTATTCTACCGCAAAACAGCAATACTTGATATTGTTGTGTTCCGGTTTGAAAGGTGAGCGAGCCAGTGTAATTACAGGCACAAGAGACATAAAATCTTAGTTCCCAAGGTTGGTGGCGCATTGGCTATGTAAGAGATGGTTGAGATTTCTTACAATGCCAATGTCTAAGGGCGTATGGTGACCACTTACCATCAGGTGGCCCATACGCTCATCCGCCTTCCTATTCTATATAAAAAAAAAGTGTGGAGTATATTTGACCCCCAACCCCTGGCGGCCGGCCCGCAGACTACGTGCGGCGCTTCGCGACGGAGGAGGCGCTGCTGGAGAAGGACGCCATCACGGGCGCGGGCGCGGTGGCGCGCAACGGCGCCGCGTCCGACACGGAGTCGTCCATGTCCGAGTTCAGCGACGACGAGGCGCACGACATGGAGTTATAACGAACTGTGCGACGTGCGCGCCGCGTGCCGGCCGGGGTACTCTCGTGTTAAGTAGCCATCCGCCGATTGCATTTCGTTCGCTGAATCGAAATGGACTGGTTGTTTTTTTTTCTCAGCGTCTGTGTTGCTAGCGACGAGGGCGCCCTGTTCGTTTTTTTTTTTTTTTTTTGTCGTCTCTCGACCGCTTTGTACGTGATCGCGTGTGGCATGCCAAATTGTTGGGTATATTTTTCGGTCGCGACTGTTTCTCTTTAATATATGGTTGTGCGTTGTGTCTCGGTTCCTCGATCGAGTACAGAGTCGAGATCCGTCTTTCGTTGAATAAATGTAACTTTAAAATATGTGTGAAAATTTTGAAGTTTCTAATTGATATTTAAATCTAATATACATATGAATTTATCTGTGATTGTCAATATACTTTCAACTGTAACGGGGCGCCCGATTGTAAAAGGTTGTTTTACTACCTCAACAATGTTATATATATAAAAAAAATACTTAAAAGGGACAATTTATCCTTAAAAACGTCTTTTTATAAACCTTAGACATATCTTTAGAAATGAGTTTATCGATTGTATTAATTTTTACCTTCTGACATTAGACCGATAAGTTTTAAAGCTAAAATTTTAGTTGTAATTGAATCGAGGTAGTAATATAATCTGTGGTCAAAAAAAAAAACAACACGTCACAGCAATTTTCCAATCGAACAGTGTAAAGCCAGTTATATATTATATAGTATGTGTACTGTGTCCGCTGTCAACTCGTTAATTTCGTTATTTGTATAATGTATGGACCACAAAATGCCAATTTTAGGATTCTAGATCGAAAACTGCTCAGAAAAAAAGTAAATGACAGTGGACACAAAAGTGCTTTAAAATATGTGGAAATTTTTCAATATAATTGTAATTTGTAATCTAAAATTGGTGTGTCAGGAAAGTTTACTCGATAAAATTGTTTATGGCTTGTCTATGAATACAGACGCAAGTCATTATCCGAGAATAGACAAAAAAAAAGTGTTAATCAAACGACCCGCTCTGTATTTCAATATTTTACCCGACTATTTTATTTGATTTTTGATAATTAACAATATTATAACTAACCTTAGCTAAGATTTTTTGATTATATTATGTATAAAGCGATATTTGAAGTCCAATTTAATGGAATAAATTAAAAAAAAAAAAATAACAACGCTTCTTATAATATATGCAATGAATATTTTGATGATAATTAATTTTATGTCATATAGCTATTGTCAGTTCAAATGGACGTATGTTAATATATTTTTTTTTAATTTATGACTTTGACAGATTATTTTAACATACAATGATTACTATGGCAACAAGGAAAGGGCATATGAATATTATATAAGCGAAACAATAATGACAGAAACATTGCTCGATTGGTGTTTAGTTAAATAATGTTGTATACTTTTTGTCATCAATGATTTGACAATAAAAAGAAGAGGACGGCATTGTCTAATTAAACTCCCCGTAAAAATTTATAGGTGAAGCCGTATTTCCTTACTTACGATCCTTTGCAATACCAATAGCGATATGATAAAATTTTAATTTTTATATTACACGGTTAAATTAAGAAGACATTTCAATTTTTTATTATTAATGAAACATTGTGCATATTCATTTCGTATAGATTATAAAATTACAAATGTTATTGTAACTTTTTAAATGTCCGTCGTTATATATAAGAAAAATGCTTAGACATAGTCGGGTTTGTGTTTTTTGTCGTCTTGGTTGATGGCGTGTGTCTTGTAAGTTACGCTTAATGTTAGCGTTATATAAAGAATTGTGTTCAAATTGATGTTATTATCGATTCGAGTAGTTTGAAACGGCTTCGAGAGGAATACGAAGGAAATTTTTAGTAGGGTCTGTGTAATAAAAATACTTTTATAATCTGTGTAATTCGAGAAAGTGCATCGTCTATGCTTCAGAGCTATTGTCTCTATAATTCCTGGATAAGAATGCTTATTATTAAATAAGTTCTCGAATTTTATGATAACGATATTGCTAATGAAATTAACTTTTACACTATTTAACGTAATACTGGCAGCACGACGGATGTGAGTGAGCATGGTAGGGTTTTTGTAAATATCTTTTTAATCTGTCCCCATAGCATAAACCAACTTAAATCGAAAAGCCCGTTGTCGGACTAAAGTCATCACTTTATATCTCATAGGTATTTAATATTTTTTTTTTATTATTATAGTGATAATTTTTAAATAAATGTGTCAATGTCTATATTCTCTGTCCATCTCCCTCACACGTGACTACCGTAGTGTAGTTTACTTTTCGAATGGCAACACTTTGAGATTTGACAGTGACAGTTATTATGTCTACAATAAAATGATATCATTCATCTCATACTGTGATCAAATCCTTTCGACAAAAGGGATATTTTTCGTGAATTTGTCAATATAGAGGTTGAGAAATACAATTGTTAGCAGTTGTTAGTTTAATTTTTGTTTTAATAGTACTCCGCTTTAGCACAATTTATATTCAATTTTCAATGTTGCCTTTTATATCGTTTCAAAAAAAAATACGCCTTTAAACATCATGCCAACAGATGCTAATCAATATACTGTTTTTTTTTTCTTAAAAAATAATGTTCAAATTTCTTTCTCTACAGCATGTTGCTACGTAAAACCTTCTCCTCAACAGGGAGAGGAGGCCTTAGCCCAGCAGTGGGACATTAACAGGCTATTACTGTTACAGCATGTTGCTACGTTACTACAAATAGCCCTCTATGATACTTGTATAAAAAACCTATTATAAATGATCTTAATTTGGAAGTATTTAAACGAACTTGAGAAATGAAATGATATATTACACAAAGTGAAACTGATCAGAGCGAATACTCATAAAGTGATTGACGATTTTTTTTTTTTTTTTTAGTTTTATGCTCGCGTGTTCGCACAGGTGTGGCCGTAACATTAAATATATAATTTCGTTTTCGCTTTTAAATCGTTCTGTCACGAGTTTGTCTTATATAGAAGGCGATGTTTGATGTTATTTTTCTAGCGCATATATTTGACGGCTTTACCAAATAGTTAGCATTTTTTTTTTTTTTAAATATTCGATGACTCGTTAGCAACAACGCTTTTTGTCCTGCCGATGAGTTTTGGACTTGTAATGTTCTTTTTGATTTCGCGTCGTTTTTTTTTTTTTTTTCGAGTTCAAAACAGAATTTCTCTGAAAATACTTTTTTTCGGTATAAATTGATGTTTTATAAATTGATTTCAATACACGTCTTTATCTTATCTATCAACAAGGACATTACAAAAACGAATAAGACACAGATCTCTAAATATGACATTTTGCGATCCTAAAAGTGTTGCAATCGTCTTAATAGTTAAGTCTAGGTTACGTATAGAATATAACATGAAAAAAATATATATATTAATAATATAGACATATATGTATCTTCGAAATGATAACTCAAGCCATAATAATATATTTTGGTATAAGGAGATAAAAAGTTAAATTTTCTTAGTTGTGTAGAAGTTGGGTTAATGGATGTTTTTTTTTTTTAATTTAAAAGTTTCTGGTAGATTTTTTCGAGCTTTCGAGCCCACCCAGCTTTCGGGTTGATCCACATTCAGATTACATCCCTCTGTGACGAGGCGAAGATTTTCAAATGGACTTCCATTGAGACGTGTTTTTACCTGTTGACTATTTTTTTTTTTAATTGTTTTTAACGTCGTTGTAATGTCAGTAATTTGATTGGAAATGCAGTACGAGTACATTTGAAAATGTTAGCCGATGCAATAGTGAAGCGATCCAATCGGTTTCGATGCAAATTTTTCATCGGAACACGTCGCGTCACTACTGTTTCTTGTTTTCATGTTAAACTAGCGCACTAAAATAATTTGATTGGATAATAATTTTTATGGCCGCAATGTGAAATCAGTTATTCATGTAACACAATAAACGTTTATAGTATATTTTTATTTCATTACATGTAATAAACTTACGTTATTTTGAAACTAAATCTGTAATTTTTATTTTTATTTCTTTTTCCTTATTATTCCAGTATTGTTTGTTAATTATATAGATATTGTAAGAAATAACACAGTGAATTTTAAATGATTGCGCACTAAAGCCAAGGACTAAAGGGTAAGCGTTTTTGACTTTTCGTGCACTTAATTCTCGTTTATGGTTTATCTTCGGTGGTGATGGTAAATATTGTGAGAAAACCTGCATGTGTCGAATGAATGTCTTTACTTGCATATCCATTTCCACCAATCCGAATTGCAGCAGCGTGGAATATGCTCATAACCTTGAAATGACGTCAAGTCCAGCGGATAGACATTAAGGGGCTTTTATTTTAATACAATATATATATTGATATTTAGGTGTTACGATTTTGTATCACCAACATTTTTTTGTTAACAAAAAAAAAGTCTAAATATGAGAATCTATTTTCTCAAAACAATTGTTCGTCTATAATCAATTTATGTAAACGCAATTTTAATTTAGAACAAAAAAAACCATTGACTTTAAATAGCTTCAAATTAATAATAAAATTTCCACCAACCCGCATTGGAGCAGCGTGGTGGATAAGCTCCAAACCTTCTCCCCAAAAAGGGAGAGGCCTTAGCCCAGCAGTGCGACATTAACGGGCTGTTACTTAAAACTGTCGTGGGACTATGACATTCCAAATTGTTAAATAACATTTATATTTACTTTGATTTATTTAAAATTCATCCTCGACAATAAGAATAATAGAAGGTATTTATTACTATTTTAATATGGCAATACATCTTACTAAAAAACTTACATGATTGATTCACTTGATTACGATTGTCATAATCAATCGAATTGTCGATAATACGATGGAGTATGAAGATATAAACAATTTTTTTCGTAATGTTGTCAGAAATTAAAAGACAAATTTGATTTATTAACATAAATATTTTAACAATAGACTATACACCACTTTATATCTACACACTCATACTGCATTTTTCTATTCATATTATAATGCTATGAGTATTTCTTACTGACAGATCAGTCTGGGAATCTATAAATACAAAATACATTGTAGTGTCTGATGAAATATTGGTACTTGCCTATATAAGGATCAAGATCTTCAAAGCATACTAATTATCCTTCATTGTTTACATCAAAATAAGGTAACTATTGTATGTACAGATATAATTGTATACATAACTTGTTGCTTTAATGTATGAGATTGCAAAACAAAATAATAGTATTCTAAAACTAAAAATGCACATGTGAACGGAAAAAAACGTTCCGTTTCACGTCACTTCAAATTCGTATGAAAACTAGGCGTCTCGCGGGGTGAGGAATGTGTCGTTTGAAAGAGGCAACCATCTCAACCAAACGACCCTTATCAACCCCAAATTCGAGATGCGAATTTCAAATGCCAACCCAAACATATAATAGTATTTTGTGCAGGCGTGCAAGAATGGAAAACATCATAAATATTTCTATATAAACAAGTGCCAATGAGTGTACATCAGTTGTAGGTAAACGCTTATCCCAAGATGCCATGACATTAGAGTGAGGATTTGCCAGGGTCCAATCGTTAAGTGTTTGATTAAACGATAATTAATTTTCATGGATTTAAGAGGAGGGTCGCGGTGCCCTTCGAACTTTGAACATTAATTAAATATCATATTTTTTTGTCGACAGTACCAAAACTTGTGTCTATGACATCATTAAGTAAGGTCGACGACCGTGGAAACGAACAGCTAGTATTCATTTGATTTTATTATTGAAAATCCATTATTGTCGGTGATAGATGGTTATCTGTAATTGGAAATACTACATAGCTTTTGTAATAAATTATTAGATTAATTCTAATAAAATAATACTATTATCTTATAATGTCATATTATCTAATTTATATATTTGAAAAGATACTATATCAATACAAATGTTAAGCACTGAGGGCATAAAATTTACTTAGTGTGAACAATGGTACGTCTCTTTCTTTCAAATGTAAAATCAATAATGACAGAAAGAGTCAAAATCAGTGTTTAATAAAAAACCACATAGATTAAACAGATAGATCTGTTACATGCCCCCAATAGTCTTTATTGCGGACAGCACAGATAATGTAACTCATCGTCAGTCTTAAGTTATGATAGATCAGTTACAATCAAGTATATTTCTTTAAAAATAATCATTAATTAAAAACATGTGTTTAAAAAGGCACTTTATTTTTTTTCAAATATCTGAAATATTTCCTCAAAAATTGAGTTACATAAAAACAAAAACAATTCTTTGTACATTTTTAAATGATAAATCTTATGTTATAAGGTTCAAAAATTAAATTTATTAAATATATTCTAGAAATAACCGCCTATCAAGATGCAATATTACTTATATTAACAAATCATTATAAAGAAGTTAGAATTGAATATAATATTCAGTGCAGTTTAATGTTTCTCTCCTGGTTTTGATCCTGCCCAGCTGACGATCCGCTTATCATACCAAACATATTCACCTTTGACAGAATCTGAAGCATCCAGAGCTAAAAATAATGGTGCCTGTGCACCCTCGTCAATAGATAATGGGCCTTTATGAGATGACATATCGGTATCCACATAGCCCGGATGTACAGCATTCACTTTTATATCTGAAAATAAAAATATAAAATTTATTGAATATGTTATATTTCCATATGATTTTGTACTTTGACTTTTATCAAACCTAATATTGATCATAAAACTTGTAATAGTGTTTTTATAAATCAGCTGTTACTTATGGTTTCATCTGCATGAAATCATGATTACACATGCCTTTTTCTTAAGCATTATAATAATAAAATGTGCATTGCCCATGGTTTGAAAGCGTAAATCTTAACTCATGATTGCGAGTTCAAACCAGGGCAAGCACCATAATTTTGTTTTTATAATTCATTTTGTGCTTATGCAGTTAAGATAAACATAGAAAACCAGCATGCATCTAATTTTACTAAAGTTTTTCCACATGTTTATCCACCAACTCGCATATATGCAGCATGATGGAATGAAATTCACACCTTCTTCTCAAAGAGACCTATCCACTCTCAGCTGTAGGAAAATTACAGACTTACTTTTCTTTTATGGTTATTTGGTCCACTTTAGAGTTTTAAAGAGATATGTCATAATATAATTACAAACACGAGTATTTCAGAATGATGTAAACTTTGCCAATAAAAAAGCTATCTAACTTAAAAAGAGTTTTACAAATCATATTACTAGTTTCTGAGATTAGTGTCTTTATAATGATAGTATATATAAATAAGATTTAATAGCACTCACCTTTATCATTAAGTAACCTTTGTTGTATCTTAGTTAATGCTGTTAAACCAACTTTGGACACAACATATGATGAATTTCCCCATTCTGTTGCTTGTCTGCCTTGCTTAGCTGCCTCTATATACTGACGCATTAGGTCTGAGAGCTCTGGTATAGTCAAATTAGGGTCTTGGAATCGCTGTCTCAGTTTTTCGCTAGGTATACAGCTTAAATGACCACAAGAACTGGAAATATTCACAACTCTAGCACCATTTCGGAGTAAAGGAAACAGTATTTCGCAAGTAGAAAGAACTGAGAAGTAATTGACTCTCAAGGTTTCTTCGGCCTGAACCTCTACTGGGTCTGGAGCGTTGCTTTTAAAAGCAATCGCAGCATTGTTAACCAAAATATCTATGTTACCATACTTTTCCTTAATGTAATCATGAAAAACTGTTAAGCTTTTTGGATCTGTGATGTCGAGTTGATGGTAATTTGGGTTTAATCCTTCCTTCTGAAGAGCAGCGACGGCGTCAGCCCCGCGTTTCTCGTCTCGCGATGTCAGGTAAACAATGCCGTCAAAACGTTTGCAAAGACCTCGAACTATCGCAAAACCGATTCCTTTGTTAGCTCCAGTAACAATAGCTATTTTTGAACTCATTTTTGATATAATTTTAATGCAAACAAAAATCGGTCTGTCCTATATTTTGTATAATATGAATGATAAATTCAATTATGATAAAACGGTTATCTATTTTAAAGTGTTTATTAAGTACATGAAAGATAATATTACTCAGACTATATAATCTTCCCAGAGAATGTACTTAACGCACTAAACTTAACAGCTATCGAAAAATGCTGAAATTAAGGTAGTTAATATGAAAAACTGAAATGTATGTTATTACTTATGACATGACATTTGATAAGTGGTGTCACAGAATGCTGTTACCTCTAGCTGTGTTGACATAAATTTGAAAAACAATAAAGATTTTGCTTTGTGACATACTTCACAATGAGTTATATTTTAAAACAGATAAAAAAATCCTTATTTTCTCCTTTTCTGGCATCTATCTAAGCTAGTTGAGCGCAAATATGTTCTGCTAATGTCATGCAAAGAGAACACATGAGAACATACGGATTAAAATGGAAGTGTTTTATGATTATGTGTAGAAATGATGTAGTACAACAGTAGATATTTAGAACAATATGATAGTTAAATTAATTAACTAATGGATCAATACGTAAAAATAATTATAATTTATTTTTATTGAATATTTGGTATATATGGATGTAAGAGGGAAGATATTCATACAAATTATATATTATTTAAACTTAGACACTTAAAAAATATCAAAGATTCTTTGCACAATTAGTTTTTTTTTATAATGTTCAAAAGTTATCCGTTTCATTACACACTTAAAATAGCTTAACATTTTTGTTTGTAATTAATTTTCCTTTTACATGTATATCATTGCTTTATTTCATAGTAAGTATAGTAATTTTATAGTAATTTGAAAATTGAGTGAGAATGGAAGTACATTTTTAATAACTTAAATAGATAAAAAAGGGGGAAAGAAAAGCATTCAATTTGTATGTTAATATTTTTATTATTAAGGCACTTACATCAACATTTACTAGGATTTTAAGACTAATATATATATCAATATTAAAAATAACTTTTCATTAATATTCTAAATTTTTACAATTCTAATTAAAATGGACGGTAGCAGTCATATACTTATAATTACATTTACTACAATAGTTCTATTGTCCAATGATATAGATATTATGGTCAAATATATAATTATATATAAGATTATAGAACTAAATATTAAATAACTAGCATAGAATGTTATAATTAATAATAACTAAAAAAACTTTGTCAAATTGTCAAGACAAAGAAATTGCACATTATGCATAGACTTGAAAGTAAATAAGCACTGTTGACATTGTAAGGCTGCCTGTGATGATGAAAGATGTCAATTTAAAACATTCAATTTTAACCTATGTCTCAGTCATTTCAAGCAATTCTTTTACAATATGTATTCTAATGAAAAAAGTGTGATACAAATGTAAAACTACTTAATTTTACACAGGAACCTGTCTTTTAATATTACAATTTATAAATTCAATATATCATTAAAATAATTATAAAATTCAAATTATATGGAATTTTCTTCTGGTGCTTGCCATCTTAGATTAAAAACGTAGTATCCAAATCAACGTTCGGCATTAAGTAAATAAGGTATAACGTCATCGATGCATACATCCCCAACGAAACCAACAAAGAACACATCCTCGATAAACGTTCCGGTAAAACTACGTAGAACGGGTAATTGCAGCAGCAGTGTTGCCACTCTCTCATCATTTTGCTGACAAGCTGTACGTAGAGAACGAAGTACTTTTGACTGGTATTCTTGCAATTTACGCGTTAATATTTCTGGTGCGCCATCTATACAAATAGTTTGTGTACATTTTGGATCAGCAGGCAAAATAGGATAGTGATATTTGAATGAGGATTATAGGTATATAGTTAGCTCACCAGGTGAAAAGAGGCACAGAGCCCGGAGATGCGCATGCTCTCTGTCAGAGACTTGCAGCTGTTCCATGTGGCCGATGAACTGGTGCAAGCGACACAGCATAGCGGTCACTTCAGCGATACGCTCGTCCGAGTAGTCAGATATAGTTATCTGCATTAGAAAAACATTTAAATTATAACTTCCCACAAACTATTTACTATCACCTACATATTTTTGTATAGGTAGCAAATGTATAGATTTTTTGCGAAATTTTGTTATATCTTCATTCTCGGGATTATGTATTGTTTCTATGAAAATAATTAAAAAATAAAATAGTGGAAGAGTAGTCACCTCCGGCAGCGGCAGTTCGGCGAGCGGAGCGGGCGGCGGGCGCTCGTTGCGCTCGCGCAGCTCGGCTTGCAGGTGCGCTGCCAGCGCCGGCAGCAGTGTGCCCAGACCCAGAGCGCCAGACCAACGCGCCAGCCCCAGCACGAACAGCTCCGGCCAGCACTTGCGCATCAGGGTCACCTGGATCTCGAACCTGAGGACGATTCATTTATATTGGAAACTTCGATTATAGATACTGTTAGTGCTTGACAACACGTTTGTATATATCTTCAATAATTTATTGGTTAAAATTTAAAATAATCTACTTTTATTGACGTTAAAAAGATACTAATGATAACGGCGATGTAATGCGACGTACTGATAGCGATGTGTAGTCTATTCCAATGGCAGTAGGAAAGAAGGTAAACATGTAAACAACTTCGACCTTGAATTGACATGACATTCGAATTTGACAGACATTTTAAACAGTAAGTAAGGTAAGTTTTTATACGAAATTTGATATTAATTTTAATAGATATATGTTGTATTAACGGTTTGTTAATAGCTACTCCTATTGTGATTGCAATAGACTATAGGTAGTGTGGTGCGGTGCGGTGCGGTGTGGTGCGGTGTAGTGCGGTGCGGTGCGGTGTGGTGCGGTGCGGTGCGGTGTTGTGCGGTGCGGTGCGGTGCGGTGCGGTGTTGTGCGGTGCGGTGCGGTGTTGTGCGGTGCGGTGCGGTGTTGTGCGGTGCGGTTCGGTGAGGGTACGCACGAGAACGCGGCGGCGTGCGGCAGCGCGAGCAGCCAGCGCGCGCAGGCCGCGAGCAGGCGCGCGGCCGCCTCGCACGCGGCGTGCAGGCGCAGCGTGCCCCCGGCAACCGGCGTACTCAGCGGCAGCTGCAGGCTCTCCGCCGTGCTGAGGATGGGGTCCTCCGACCCTGTAGGCGACGGACGGTTTCACTGTCTACATGTCCGATTATATTACCACAATATTTAAACAATTCTTTTAACTTATTAGCATGTCGTTTTCTAGGAAATGATCACAGTATAAATAAAACATATATAATATCATTGCTTCGTATTCTTTAACAAAATAAAAACATGTAACAGGAATAATTTCAGTATGGAGAAAAACTAGCACCATTAGTAATATAAATGTTTCCTAGGACGACCGACAAGAAATTCGGTAGCTACTCTTTTTCTCACATAAAATGCATTTATATATACACAAAAATAAATTTGACCTATTGTGGAACTCTCATTCTTAATATAAACCCCAAAGACTTTATTAATGGAAACTTGTTGAATTCTTCGACTTAAGACTCAAAGAAATTAAAAACTAATCTCTCAAACCCAGTTTTTTTTTAATGTCTGTTGTAGGTTTGGTGGCGTTCGCTAGGCGCACACCAGGACACACAATTTCCTCACCGACTATTGTTACATTGCTACGGTTCATCAAAAATATAAATATCCATTCTGTCAACTACAGGCTATCTTAAATTTTATATCAGTCGGGATTTTTTTTTATTGAAAAAATAAAATAAAATAATAGTAGAAGTATCAAGTCACCGTCGAGCAGCGCGTCGGCGTGCGCGTGCGCGTGCGCGTGCGCCTGCGCGCTGTGCGGCGCGAGCGGCGCGTGCGGCGCGTGCGGGCCGTCGCCCGCCGCCGCCACGTACGCCGACTGCAGGTACTCGTTTATAACTCCTGGGGGACGGTGCTACTATAAATAGGCTCTTACAACTACTTTTAATAAGTCATTTTATGATAATGAATTAAACTTAACAAAAAAAAGAAAAATTCTGTTTTTTCTATAATAATAATAATAAAGCCTTTATTGCTGTTCGTATTTATACAAATAATTGTAAAAATATTTTTTTCCTTTTCGATGTCCTAAACTTTTTAAGTAAGATAATCTCCTACAGCTTGTCTTCCGACAAAGACCTCATCTAAAGATTTCCATTCTATCCTGCGTTTTGCTTTGATTTGTTTTGTTTTTTCTATAGTCCAGATTAAATATACAAAGAACTAGGATACGGATTAATGGTACCCTACGGTATCTAATCAAAGGAACTATTCTGCCTCTGCTAGCTAACATTTATAGAGAAAATTGAATTTACCGAACTGTCCCATTTTGAATAGGTTCTTGGCGAGTTGAGTCTGCAGCAAGATCTGTTGCCGTCTCGCTCCGTCCACGTCGGACGGTGGGCCAGCTCCGAGGTATGGTGACACTGATGAAAATAATTTAATTGTATCACGATATATGTACGAAAGAGATATTTGGAATAAAAACTACTATGGTAAATTCTGTTAGCAAGAGCATAAAAAAACAACTTTGACTTGAGATGACATCTTTTGAAATATAAATAATCTGTGCTATTCGTGTATATAGTTCATATAAAAGTGGCATTTTAAATGTCAGAGAAATAGTTATCAAGATTTGAATCTTTAAGTAGTGTAATTTTTATTTCTGAATAATTATGCAATTTAGCAATAATTATGCAATTTAGCAATAATTATGCAATTTAGCAATAATTATGCAATTTAGCAATAATTATGCAATATATAAATGTTTAGTTATGTATATTACATTAAATAATTTGTACCTACTCTTATATAATAACGCTGCACCTGCCTTTATAAGCGTTTGGAAAAGAATGTGTTTTTTTTTTTAATATAAATATAAAACACTTGTCCGCTAATCTAAATAAATAAATAAACCATATTTTAAAAGAACAAAACTTTGATTATGTAAATATTTATATACCTGGATTCCCTTTATTGAACGCGGCAGCGGCAGCCGCCAGGGCGAAGTTAATCGTTGGCGCTGCGGGAGAGACGGCTCCGAATGCGTCATTCGGTTCTTCCTTGGGACTTATCTGATATTGAATAAAGTAAATATATATTATTAATATTATTAATGCGAAAGTGTCTGTTTGTTACGCTTTCTCGACTTAAATGAAGTTTGGTTTGAAGCAAGCAATCAAATAATTAACAATTTAATATGAGCCCTGAAATTTGTATTTATAATAATTGATTTCGAGCTCGGAAGGAAAACATCGTGAGGAAACCAGCACTTGCCTGATACAATTCTAGAAAAAAGTGGTGGATTAAAATCCACCGCTCCTTTGGACAGCAATACAGTTATTGGTAATATCTCTCACTTACCTGAGCTGTCTGCGCTTGTCCCGGCAGGCCTAGCAGCTTCGAGTAGACAGCCTGTCGGTCGTGAGCCTCCCTCGCCTCGCCTTTCGATTTATCCACGATGGGCTTCCTCTCGTGTTGAACCGCTGTCATTACAGTGCAAGAATTACTGCTCGTCGAGTGTTTTTATTCACACAATAATATATGGATCAAAATTTTTAATAAAATATGTAACATAATATTCAATTCTCAGTATCAGGGCATAGCAAAAAACATTGATTTAGAAAACATATATGTTCTCTCTTTTTTTTTTCCATCTGAACTACACGCAGTATGTAGAAATATAACTGATATTATTTTTCTTTAAGGAGAAGGTGTTAAATGGACAATAACACAATTTAATCTAGTATCATCTTTCTCTCTAAATCAAGTATAAATATGATAATAGCAAAAATAAATATATAATACATTTTTATATCTCTCATATCATATTTCGTTTGTGACAGAATATAAGAAGCGTTAGATGAAGAAATCATACTAATAAGTTACAATTACATAATGTGTAAATAATAATCTCTAACAGATAGCATTCTAATTGTGGTTAAAACAAGAATGTATGAGGTCATCCGGAGAGTTCTACCACAACATTCATTACATTCTTGTTTTAACCACAATTAGAATGCTATCTGTTAGAGATTATTACTTATATGAGTTGATTGAAAACAAGCAAGCATAAATATTCTAAGAGCAGGTGCTAACGGCTTTGTTGTAAAACAGAAAGGTCACTACGTGATATATCATTATTAAATACTTACAATAATATATCTATAATCCAGCGGTAGAAGGAGATAAAGATAAACAAACCTTTGATTTAGATATTGCTTACAATTTGCTAACTCTATTATTTCACATAATACAAACAGTTCTTGATTAACAGATCTTTCTTTTTAATAAAACATCTAACTTAACTATAAGTAGATGATTCCTTTTAAGTTCCAATAAAAACTTTGGCAAAACACAAAACTTCATTGTTTCTTAAATCCATATTGAATACCATAGATTATTTTAGATCTCAACTAACGATGTCATGTCATCGTAAGCTTTGTGTGTGCTCTAATGTTCATTTCCAAATACTTTCAAAAGTACTTTGAAGTATCAATAATACCGTAACCGTAACAGCCTGTGAATGTCCCACTGCTGGGCTAAAGACCTCCTCTCCTCTTTTTGAGGAGAAGGTTTGGAGCTTATTCCACCACACTGCTCCAATGCGGGTTGGTAGAATTCACATGTGGCAGAATTTCAGTGAAATTCTGCCACATGCAGGTTTCCTCACGATGTTTTCCTTCACCGTAAAGCACGAGATGAATTATAATCACAAATTATCAATAATAGTCAATAGTAAATCAAATTATTCAAATGTCACTTGAATTATATAATAAAAATACACTACAATAGTTTCATAAATATATGGCAACATATAAATTGGGCAAGTTTCAAATCTGCACAAAAATTTCTTTACAGCCTGATATGTATATCAATAAAAGCCAACGACCAAATAAACGCTACTATATAATACCAGTGAACTGTACTAAAATATGTATTTGTTATCGTTAGATATTAAAATAGGAATGGCTGGTACTCACAATCGCTTCTCATACCACAAGCGAGACACTTCTGCAGACGGCAGTACTGACACCGGTTGCGGTGATGTTTTGTTACTTCACAGTTCATGCTGCCTCGGCACTGGTAACCCAGCTTCTTTCTGATTGAACGTTTGAAGAATCCTTTGCAACCTATGAAGTTAAATTTCAATATATATCATAACTTTTTCTAGTTATCAAATTATTATTTTTTATTAAATTGGTTTAAAGAAGTCCACGCTTTTAGATCCAATCATCTAAGCTGGCACAGCTTTTCACCTGTAGACAACCACAGAATTGTCTACCTGAGGCACAAATATTTTTGGTTTTTGTTTTATTAATGATAATTGAAACAGATTTTATTCGGCACACCAAAAGGAAAAAGGAAAGAAATAAAATACATATATATGAAGTAGACAAATTCAATGTAAATTATGTACAACAAAAATATAACATAGCCTGAGTTATATAGTTTAATAGTATATCACGAGCAGGTACACATATAATAATAATAACTGCCTCAAGACTGCCTCGTTGGTCTAGTGGCTTGATGTAAGGCCGCAGACCCGGCCTGAACTCTTTCCAGTCGTGTCGGATTGCTGTCTCATCGGATTATGAAAGTTAGGGAATAGAGAGTAAGCCTCTGTTTGCGCACACACTTGTGCACTGTAATATCTCCTGCGTAGTTGGCTGATCTCTCTTGAGATTGGCCACCGTGGCCGAATCGGTCTAGAGGACATTATTATTATTACAAGCAGGTACACATATAATATGCATGAATTACCTTCGCAGCTAATAGCGCCATAGTGTCTGCCTGAAGCTCTGTCGCCACACACAATACACAACTCCAAGCCCCCAACTTCATTAGCAGCACTATACTTCATTTCCATTTGGTCTTGGGCCTCCATAACCTGAAAATTAAAAATATGTGGAATGCTAAACATATTAAATAGAACTGTTGACAATTTCTATGGCAAATTATCAATAATTTATGGTGACAACTAGAGGTAATTAAAATTGTAAGCTATGTGGGTTGACAACGAAAATATTCCTATTTTACTTTTTGTGGTACAATGCTTTACATACCATGAATGGTTAACATAATAATAAAGAACAGAAATAGGTTTATAAAATGTTCATTTCAAATTATTTATTTAATAAAGAAGCATACTACTGATACATACTGATTTCAAATAAAAATTCCTCGGAAAGTCTGGCAAAAGAAAAATCAGGAATTACATGGAGGCAGTCATTACATATCCAATGTAAAAAATGTTACAATAATTTTTAACACAAACATTCTTTGACTTTTTTTTAACTATATTATTGTAAATTAATTTGTACTTTTGTCATATTTTATTATTATCAACTGCACTTGCACTGAATGCGACCATCGCGATTACGGAAGATAAATAATTCAAGCCTTTCACTTATTAGGGTTGAGCTTTTAGCATTTCCAACTGGTTGTACAGTGTAGAGTGGGCGGAAGAAGTTTACTCTTGAGGAACATTGAGATCATGAAGTTCACTGATGTAGAACTACACTTAAGGCCTACATATACCTCGGATGACAGTTACACTAATTTCTTACCTCCTATAACTAAGATAATTGTATTGAACCCAAGGATTTCTATTGTCTCACTGCATTTATTTTATTACACCAAAAGTATAAACATAGTTTTAAATATTATACATTATTAAAATAATTGTTTACAAAAATAAATAACACGTTACACGTCCATAAGTCGCTTCTAAATTACGGCAGTTTTATGAACACGCAATTCTTAAATGACAATGATAAACAAAGATGGCTGAACTGGCGACAGACAATCTAGAGAGTAGAGACTAGACTAGACGTAGTGATCAGGGTTGCCAGTAGCGCCAGTTTATTTTATTGTGTTAAATCTGATCTGCAAAATTATACAAAATCAAATCTTATTAAAAAAAAGAAAAACAACTTCATAGTCTAAAATTATTAAAAAATTTTGGTATTTCAACTTACCATTTATGTTTATTTTATATTAACATTTTTTGGCGCTAAGTTTCGTTTCGATTAGCAATATAATATAATAGCTTTGACGGTAAGATTTTTGAACTTGAAAAGTGTACTAATTTTTGTAGGTAAATGTGCAAGACAATGTGTTATATTAAACAGGATTTATAAAATAACCATATTATACTCACGTTGCATGAAATTATATAATTCGGTAGATATGAGTGATAAAAATATTTTTTTATCATAAGAAATTGTGTTTAGTCAGTTGTCGATTATTGTTAATATTTACCATTTAATAATAAATTTGATAAAACAGTTATATATATTTTTATAAAATGGCAATCACAAAATTACTGTCATGATCGCATGTCTTTGACTGCTAACAGGTTAAACGTCAAAATTGTCAAATATGTGCGACCTCGTGTGTTTGTGATTGGACCAATTTACAAATAATATAGTTTAATTTATATATTTTACTGTAAATGAATATTGAAAAGGCTTAATACAGTCAATCAACAACATGGCCAACGTGAAGATGCAAAAGATGATCGATAAATTCAGTACTCTCACTGAAAAACCAGTGAAATATTTAACGGTCCAAGACGATATTAAACAAGACATAAGAAACTTGGTTAAATCGCTTTACGACTTTACTAAATCTCAGGAGCAAGGAAATAAATCAAATAAGAATCAAGCCTTAAAAAAAATCATCGTTAACGACTTCGATGAAGAACAAATATGGCAACAAGTAGAAATTCAAAATACCCAATGCTGGGACCAACTTGTATGGGACGTTGCTAATAGTATGTCTATTAAAAATGATTTAACGTTTCCAATTCAGTTTCCTGAAGACTGTGCCCAGGCTGATGACGCTGGTAGTGAGAAGTTATCAGACAATGAAGATGAGCAGTTAGAACCGAAAATTGTCAAAAAAACCAAGGTTAAGTCTAAAAGCAAAGTAAATAAACAGAAGTTGAGTACTAAAACATCTATAGTTGACGATCAGTTTTTTAAATTACAAGATATGGAAAAATTCCTAATGAACGAAGAGAAAATGGAGGTAAAAGGAAAAAAAGGTGACGATGATGATGATGAAGAATCAGTTGATATGTTTGATGATGGAGATAGTGAGGCCTTGGACAATGAAGACGGTAAGGAGATGATGTATTCAGATTTTTTTAATGATGAAAATGGTGAACAAAATGCTGAGAGTTATGATGAGGACTTAGATGAAGGTGATGATGAGGAGTTAGATGAAGGTGATGATGATATGGTTAATAAAAAAAAAGTCAGATTTGCTGAACCAAATTCGGATGACAATGAATCAGATGGTGAATATACAAAGACTCATAAACATAAGAAACCCAAATTTGGTCAGCCAGACTCGGAAGAAAGTGAGTCAGACACAAATGAAGATAGCCAAGTAAATGGACACAAACATGTGGAAGAAAAAAAATCAGAATTTGAGCTGAGACAACAAAGATTAAAAGAACGCATATCGAAATTAGAAGAAAAAACATTAACAGAAGCACCATGGCAGTTAAAGGGAGAAATAGATGCCACAAAACGCCCACAAAATTCTTTGCTTGAAGAAGTTCTTGATTTTGATCTTACAACTCGTCCCCCTCCAACAATTACAGAACAAACTACTGTAACTCTAGAAGGGCTGATTAAACAAAGAGTTAAAGATAAAGCATGGGATGATGTCTCTAGAAAAGAAAAACCAGTTGATGATCAATTACTATTCAAAAAGCCTGAAGTTCTTGATCAGTCTAAGAGTAAGTTAAGCTTGGCTCAAGTTTATGAAACAGAATATCTGAAACAGAAACAAGCATTATCCGGTGAAGTTGAGGATGAAAAAGAACCTGAAAGTCATACTGAGGTTCGTAATGCTATGAACAAATTGTTTTCAAAGCTCGATGCGTTATGTCACTATCATTATACTCCAAAAGCACCACAAGCTGAAGTGAAAATTATCAGCAATACTCCAGCTATTTCTATGGAAGAGGTAGCTCCTGTAGCTGCAAGTGAGGCCGCACTATTAGCTCCAGAAGAAGTTAAAAGAAAACATAAAGGAGATCTAATGAGCAAAGAAGAACGAACACAGACAGATAAAAATAGGGAAAGAAGGAAAAAGAAGAAATTGCAAAGGAAGAAGGGTCAAGTAATGAAAGTAACTGAACACAGAAATACTAAAAAGGGTGTCGAGTCAAATGAGAAATCATTAAAGACGTCTAAAGCCTTCTTCCAGCAGTTACATGATGAAGCAAGTAGTTTAATTAAATCTAAGAAAAATTTAAAAAAATAAAGCATAATAAATTTGATTGTTGTTTTCCCAAAATTTGTGAATATGTATGAAACTAAACTATTAAACTCATGAGCATTTAACTTCTTTGTCTCTCACAGCTCAACTACATTAAGATATTGTGTTTTGCATAATTAAACGTAGTTTCTACACAGAATTACGTAGAATTCACCCAAACAAAACCCATTCCATCTCGTTCAGGCTTTTAGACATTAAGTTTAGCCTTGTCATTAAAAAAGATTGCGTTCTCTATGTCTGTAATCTTACAAAAGTACGATTAGCTAACCGTCGGGTCGCGGAATGCCACAAACGGCGTTGGCGCTCGCGGTGCAGCGTAATTAGCGCGGGAAAAACTCGACGATATGGCGCGAAACGAATCTGTATCGTGCTGAAATACAAAATATTGGATTAGGTATTATATTTTTAAGGGCTTATAAAATTTTGAAATTAGAAAATATATTCTTTATGCCAAGAGAATTTATGTAATGAGATTAATTAGACTAGTATACTCATGAATGTTTATTAAGCGTATAGATTTTAATAAACTTATGCCTAATTTATAAATAACTAATTAAACTTTAAAAGCACTTTTATTATTTATCAATCTGATTTATTGTATAAAAGTTATTTAACTCTTTGAAATAATTTTGATGTATTATATAATCACTTTACCTTAAGTCCGTCCTTGAAAAATATTTTTTTTTTTATATATTGCATACATATTTGCATTTCACAATATGTTTAGAAAAAAGTGGTATGTATTTTATTAGAAAAGTTGCATTACAAAAAATCGAGGAAATGAGATAAAAACTGGCATATCAAAAGTATTTCGTAGCGCTTTGCTCACGTCTATAGCAGTTAGTGCCCGCCTAGGAAGTTACATAACGACGCCGTTACTTTTTAGCTTCAGAGTCCAAAATGCTAAATGCCTATGCAATTCTACATACCTTAAAAATACTCTTGTGGGGTTAGTGTTTATAGAATATTATATACTGCGTCTAGACAGTAAGATTTTACATTACACTAATAAAAACAATTATTCAAAACAAAAATGTGGAAATTGCCCTAAAATATTTTTTCCAGTTTTATTTTAATTAGTTGACTAATAGAAAAATGCCTGGAATGACTTTTTAGAAAATACAAATATGGCGCCTGGGAAAAAGAAATAGCAATTTGTTGCAAGTGCGCTGAATGCGAATGGAGAATATTAGGCTCCTCCGTTCCGTCAATTATTGCATTTATTGGCCGAGACCGAGAGTCGAGACCTAGCAATTTTGCCGAGCCAGTACCCGTTTTGACTGCAATTAGAATTTTCGTTAACTTTTCCACACAACGGACAGATATTTGACTTAGGATTTTGTTTTACTGATATTTTATATTTTAATCCGCATTAACTATGGCCTACATATATACAATGCCAAAATTTAAAATGTTTTGGTGTGACTTTACCTGGAACTAAGACTATTACATATATGAACATATTATCTACAAACTAGTTTTTCGTTTCATTTGATAGGTGTATCTTGCGTCATATCTTGCGATTGAATTGTAAAAGAAGTTCAACTATTTGATCTGAAATTTTAAGCCTAAGACAATATAATATATATTTAGATATCATATATTTTATTTAAAATGGTCATTTAGACAAAAGGTTCATAAAAATAAATAAATTATTTATCTTGATAAGTTACTGCACATGTTTGTCATTTATCACTGTTTGGCATTTAGTACCTGGGCGACTGAATTTCGCTCGGTTGTAATTAGTTAATTCTTTTATGAAAAAATTGCTTACTTTCAGGAAAAACTTGCAAAGATAAACATAATTAAGACTTACTTTCATACTAATAATATAGGTTCATAGGGTCAGGTGCATAATAGAGGTTCTATTATTGATTCCAAAGACATTTTTTTATAAATTGTAATCACCATTAAAAAAAACACGATTTTAATATTTTAAATACATTTTATTTAGGTAGGTAATTTATTAAGTACTTAACTTCTTTATATATACTAAAGTGATTATTTAAGCAGCCTTGGTTTTTATATCAAATTGATTATAAAAGTAAAGTATTTTAAATGCAAGCAATATTTTATTTTCTAAAATATCAAAACCACTCTTAGCGTAACTCGAAAAAGAGACGTGTTTTTATTGCCGCTATTTTATTAAATATTTTTGCAATTTTCATCTTCAATATGACTTATTTATATGATTAATAGAATATTTAATAAAATTTGTGAACATAAGATATATCGTTTAATTAATATTTTAGCGTAGGTAATCATAATAGGAGAAGTGTTATTGCTGTCTCGTTATTATTTCTCCATAAAACCACAAAGAACACATATTTTAGTAAGGAAATGCATAATGTAATCAATTGGTCGCTCAAATATAAAAAAATGTTATCTATTTTTAAAACAGACAAAATCTTGCATTACTTCAAACACTATTAATTTTTTTTTTATTATGATTTTATTGACAACGATCTTTTATTTTAAGTTCTAATTTGTAATTCAAAAGGCGTATTGGAAGATATTCGTTAATATAATTAATTTAACAATGCAGTATGTCGCGGCGGGGCAGGATGCGGCTGTAATCCGCGTCAGCCGCGCACTCGGTCACATGTTTATAATGTACAATTACCGCACCAGAGACAACAGGATAATAGACCTAGGTAAAGACTAGATAGGTCCTGAGACCGGCATCATTTCTTTTAATTAGTATACTAGTGAAAATATATATTTAAGCCGAGCTTAGTGGTTAGAACGCGTGAATCTTAAGCTGATTATCGTGGGTTTCAAATACGGGCAAGCACGAATTTTCATGTGCTTAATTTGTGTTTAATTCATTTCGTGCTTGACGGTGAAGGAAAGCATCGCGAGGAAACTTGCATGTTTCTAATTTGACTGAAGTTCTACCAAATGTGTATTCCACCAACAAGCATTGGAGCATCGTGGTGGAATAAGCTCCAAACTTTCTCCTCAAAAAAAGGAAGGGAGGCCTTAGCCCGGCTGTGGGACATTCACAGGTTGTAACTTTTACTAGAAAAATAATTTTCAAATTTAGATAATACTCAACGTCAATTTATTTATACATATGTTTATTTTAAGAAGGTAGATTAGTCAATATACGCGAAATTTACCACTCACCATAAAGTAAGTAACTTTATGGTGAGTGGTAAATTTCGCGTAAGTGCATTGACATTGTCAATGCACCGCCGACCGTAATAACTAAGATGTTAGAGTAGTACCTCCAATTAAACAGGCTCACGTATTCTTCAAACCAGGAAAAAACAAGACGAAATATGTCTGTAGTGGATTTAACATTTTCCTTATTTTTTTAAAAAAACGTTAATAAATGTTTTTTAACAAAGACGAACTATTCTCAGCTTTAAAAAATATTTTATTAATATGACACTTTATGTTAATTTAATTATAAATATTTTAGTAAAATATAAAGAATAATAATAGACCAAAATTTTGGTCTTGCGTGTTTTTTCAAATTCAGTAATAATCTAACAAAATTGAATTCTGACAGTTATTATTTGTACAGATTAAAAAAGGCAATTCTATATTTTTATTCTGTCTCCACGCAAAGCCACCAATGGTGGGCTGCAGCTAGCAGACAAATAAATTCAGAAGCGCGATAAGCGTGGTATAAATCAGTAGGGAAAAAACAGAACGCGCTGTGTGCTACGGGCTTTATGAGATAGTGGGTTGCGGTCTTTAAGAGATAAGATAAAATTAGGTGAGCTACATGTCTTATTTTAGGGGTAACATTGTATAATTGTAGAGTGTGAAGTAATTCGTATCATCAATAGTTGAGCGCTAAGGGCCTTACTTATAAATGCTATATTTAGCGGATGTTTAGTTTAAGACTTATTTCGCTCTTTCTTACATTATTGTTTTGACATTCGAAAGAAGGAGACAGCATTGTTTAAGTAATCACCCCAAAACAACGCTGTTTAGATGGTGACAGACAGCGATTTGGACGCAAAGAGGAACTAAGGGCTGTAGTCTTGCTGTGACGTAATTAATAAATTTCAATGTATTATTAAATAATAAAAGAAATAAGGAATAAATACATATATTGTTTTTTTTTTTATTTATGTATGCATAGGTTTTATTTTTTAATACTGACAAATTTAGCACTAGTTATACTTATATATATAATAATAAGTTTCTTTCTGTATATTGAACGGGTTCTTGTTAGAAGGGGTTTTCTTCATAAAGAATATGCGGCTACTGAATCTAGCTTCTACGCCAATGTCTTCAATCCTTGTTAATGGCAAATTACAGTTTATCGTGAATTTGGTTTGTGTGACCGTAGCATTATATATAAGTGGCAGCCGACGAGTAAAAATCTTTGCTTTAAAATATACCTTGCAAAGCGAATTTGATAGCGAGTCTGATATTGAATAAAAAAAGCAATTATTGTTAATTGTATATTCAATGTAGGTAATAGCTGAGATAGTGTCACGGTAGCATGCGAAAGCGATTCCGTGGCGCTCCTCGTTAAGACGGAAAGGGAACCGCTGGTTTTTTAGTGGGTATTCTGATGTTCGGGGCGCGCTCGGCGCCACCAACGAGCTTTGGAGTTTTGGACACCAACGAGCCCCACATACCCCCCCAAAGTTCCCGTGAGGGAAATGCGTAACGCGTTTTTCCAGCGTTAAAAAAAAGGCTGAGATTTATTTTTTACCAAAGTTTTCTGGTAAAAAACTATGCTAACACTGACTTTAATGTTATACTAAACTATATGTACGAGTGGTTTGCCTATTTCCTTTTCTGTGCAAATGACAACGTGTATGCTAAATTTTATGAGAATCGGTTGAGCAGTTAAGCCGTGAAAGCTTAACAAACAAACTCACTTTGGCATTTATAATAAGTAACGATAAATACACTTACTAGAATCATGTAAAATACAATTGAAAAGATATCTCATATAATTATGTAATCTACTAAAATTAATTTAATACGGGGTCCTTCAATCGAGGCGTGAAGGCGTCTTGCGGGCCGGTAAGGCGGGGGCGGCTAGTGCAGATCATTCTTCCGACTGTACTGGCCGTCGTCGTGCTTAGACTCCACTGCCACTTACCATCAGGTGGAGTGGAGTCATTTGCCTTCCCAACATTAAAAAAAAAGGCTGATTGTCTTCGGAAACTGCCTAGCCTAGCTAGTCTGTATAAACTTCGACAACTGTTTGGGAGTTGATATGATTTTATGTCAAAAACATTATATATAAGTTAATTAAAACAAAAATACTTTTCGACAATATTATTATTATTATTAAATAACTTTATTACACACTCATAATGAAAAAAAAAAGAAAAGACAAACACAAGTATAAAAAAAGACAAACAAAAGTTCAAGAGAAGCGATGTTATATAAATAAAATTGTGAACCTCAACATGATGCGTGCGTAAATTATTTAAATTTTCAATATCAATGTGATTTTTGTATTTTTTTTTTTATAGTTTTGACTAATCAAAGTTGTTAATAATCTGTGTCTTTGTGTTATTAGCCTGTGGTAACTAATGTATATTAAAAATAACGAACTTTTATTCTTTCTTTAAAAATAATATAAGTATTAATTAAGCGTTTATTGCGATTGAATCGTGTTAGGCAATGTATAAGTCAGCGGTGTGAACAATAAATTTCTTAGTTTGCACTGCGACGCTACATCAAAAGATAATCTCATGCGGAAGGCTTTTAAACAAATAGACATGCCAGACTTTAATTCTTTATATAATAATAGATTAATAAATATAATTATATTTTTATTCAGCCTTTATTATGTCCATAGACGTATATTGTATATATGAATGGAACAGAGAATGGTAATATTTGATATTGAATGTCAGTTTTTTCATAACTCTATAACGATGGCGGTTATTATAAACATAGGCGATTTTATAATTGCTAGATATATTACTTGAGGGTATTCATGATGAGCCTTCTTAAGAATGTATTGTGCCTCTCAACCGCTTAAATACGTGTACATTCTCTTTTTGCTTAACTCATTTCGAACTGTAATACAATTGGGAATTTTAATAGTATAGCTATAAAAATTCTTGATACTAGTATGTTTATTCGGAATCTTAAGCGCATTCTGAATTTATATTAAGTTAATGGCTATTGTAGTTGAAAAATAAGATCAATGCTCAAGAACGAGTAGTCTATCTATATAACTGAGTGAGAAAGGTTGTCGGTATTTTTATAGTGATACACATCAAAACCAAAGTTTCTCCAATTTTAATCCTTTTTGTAATTATTATTCCGTAATCCGTAACAGCCTGTGAATGTCCCACTGCTGGGCTAAAGGCCTCCTCTCCTCTTTTTGAGGAGAAGGTTTGGAGCTTATTCCACCACGCTGCTCCAATGCGGGTTGGTAGAATTCACATGTGGCAGAACTTCAGTGAAATTAGACACATGCAGGTTTCCTCACGATGTTTTCCTTCACCGTAAAGCACGAGATGAATTATAATCACAAATTAAGCACATGAAAATTCAGTAGTGCTTGCCCGGGTTTGAACCCACGATCATCGGTTAAGATTCACGCGTTCTTACCACAGGGCCATCTCGGCTTTTTTTATCATAGCACGTAATTATTATTATATAAAGATAATAAATTATTATTATTATTATGTAATGGTACAACTATGTTTATATAATGTAATGAAAATCCAATAACAATAAGAATATTGGGTATAAATACCTTGCCTTATTTATACTCACCATGAGGTACGGAAGAACGATAAAAGATTGGTATACTGACATGATTTGCTGTGCGTGATGACATGACGTAAACGAAAAGAAAAAATGAGAATACGGCAAGAGAGAGATGAATGGAAGAAACGTACAAATTAATTACAAGTGTTGTTTTGTGGCAAAGGTGGCATACAAACGGACCAGCGTTTGTCTCGAATGATATACACGATCTTCTAACGAATGGATTTTCGTAACCATATTTGCCAGTCAGTGTAATTAACAGTGCAAGGTACATAATATCATCAGTGGTTGGTTGGTGGTGGTACATTGATGTTGTTATGAGTGATAGTTAAAAGTGTGTACTTATCATTTGGTGGTTGATGTGCTCGTCTCTTCTTAAAATGGGGAAAGGCAAAAAATATGATGACGATTACAAATTATCAGATATTAGATTAGATTTAGTTAATTACTCTTAGAAATTCCATATAGAAATTATGTTCCCCTCTCTACTCTAGTATAGTATGACTTTAAGGTTAGATTTCTCCCTCTATAGCCTTCTTAACACTCTGTCTACGATACGCGAGGTTTCATCTAATATAAATTCCTATCCAATATTCACAAATTCCCAAGCTATTTTAATGCTGTGGGCAAATTGCAGTCTCCTTATGCTTTCCGTGTCCCCGCGTTAAATAAAACGCCCCGGAAAATATTTTCAACTTAAGTGGATAGCTTTTGAACGAGTTTTTTTTTTCTAAATGTTCGTGGAAAATAAAGGAGGTTTAAATTATTTAACTTCAATTGTTATAAGAGAAAACTCTAGTTGTATTCGAATGAATATAATGTATGGTCTGTTTCATCGTTTAAAATTGCGAACAACATTGAATATTATGTTAATGTATCTTTGAGCCATTTGCAATTGACTTTGACATTGAAAGTAAAAGTGCAAAAATTTTATGAAGCATATAATAGCACTCGGTCTTAATACTTACACTAATGTCTGGTACAGCTGGATAATTATTTACCCAAAAATCAGTATTGCCATCCAATGGGAAATGCTAGAATTCTTGTTAACATTCCATGGAGTCATGATTTGTACAGCAGTTATTTTTAGTTTCGGTTTATATATGCTCATTAAAGTCCTATGTAGTAATGTATTAAAAATGTCAATGTATATAGTAAAGCAATCTCCTCTCCAATTGAGAAGAAGATTTAGTTTATCCCATTTAATAAATAAAAGCACGTAAATTCAGTGTTGCTTGGTTTTGAGCCCGCAATCTTTGGCTTAGACTTTAGATTGAGGTATTCTAACAAACTGGGCGTCTAGGCTCAATATTTATAAATAAACTTTTATTTCAAGCATTTATCTGGAGGCGATTATGAACTATTTACGATAGGGCGTAAATATACTAGGGATGTTTTAAAGGACAGCTTAATCAGTTGGATACATTTGACCCACACATAATACATATAAGTTAAATAAAAGCTTGTAAAAATAAGTATAGAAATTTTGACCTATTTTTTTTTTGTGTATAATTCATACGGACGCTATATACGCGTTATGTACGAATTCCAAGCTGGCGAACCTGCAGTTTTTGTGGTTAAAGAAACTTTATTCTCATCAAGAAACACATTCATTAAAATGAGAACATAATATTACTACAACAATTGCGAAGCGGCGTGGCAAAGTTATGTATACATGATATTATTAAACGATATAAAAATACAATTTCGAAGATGGTATCTGTGAAAACTTTGCATTATTGTCGATAGACTAGTCTTATCGCAAATACACGGATTAAGTGCAGCTAGGAAGTGGTGTGAGTGAGTGAGAATTTATTATTATTTATTTTATTTTATATTTTAATAAATTTATTTATTTTTAAATACATACATAAATACTACTTTTTATACTATTAAATTTAATAAATTATTTTACATTATTATGTATTTCGTTATATTATGTTATTTTGAACATGTATTTTTAATAGTCTCTTAAACTGATGCATTTTTGCTTCTTTAATATTTTTTGGTAATAAATCGTTTTGCTCCTTCATACAAAATATTTTTCTTGCCATAGTTAATAGTACAAAGTTTTGATAGTTTTATGTTATTAGCGTTTCTTAATTTCATTCTTTGTGATTTTTATTCAATTGTATTTCTGTGTGTATATTTCTATCTTTTTTTTATTAGTATGCAAATAAAGTACTATATAAAAATAATAATAATATAATTGTATATTATAAAAATGTCTATATATATAAAAATAATTACATTTTAAAATTTACAATACTGAAAATCAAAAAAACATTTAGAGCATTGTACTGTTGCGGATAGAGTATTAGACTTTTGTCTAAAACCGTAATGTTTATTATATAAGAAATTTTGAATTCCTTAATATGTTTCTAAGCGATTATATATAATTCTTTCATAAATTTTTGAAAGAATTTGCTTGTTACTAACATAAAATATAATAAAAATAGCCTATGTTACTTCTGGATCTTGAGTTTTATTTCTTGCGAAAAAAATATTAAAGTCGGTTCAGTATTTTCAGAATACATAGGTTACAAACGAATCTTTAAAATATTAGCGAAATAATAAAGAAGTTCGATACAGATTAATTTTATAAATAACCTGATAGTAAGTGGTCATTATTGCCCATAGACATTTATCACTGTATAAAATATTAACAAACCTGTGGGTGAATGTGAATTAATGATGTAATTTCGCCAAATATTAGTCCATTAAAAGTCACACACAGTCAATATAAATGTTTATTTACACACACGAAACACAAAAAGAACGTTTATAGTCAATAAAATACAGTTAAAATGAGCGATAGTAACGTAAGCTAATTGCAAACACAAACACGGGTGTCGCCTCGGTGATCGGAACTCAACTGGCGCGCGAGTACACAGATATGCCTACTGGTCTACTCGCGCGAACGCATCTATGCGCTCGCGCAGGTAGGGCGGCCGGTCAGCCCGGCGACACCATAAGACAAAGGACGACGTCACAACGGAAATAAGGAATGAGTTTGTCCATTGTACCACATGCGATCATCCGTTGTGTCGTCTATCCGATATCTTATGTTGAGTTAAATGTGTCCTGTATGTTTTATGTATATGTGCACGTATGTTGTATGTATGTATGTACCCTTATATCTTTAATGGGCCACCAATCTTGGGAACTAAGATGTTAACTCTTCAAACCGGAACACAATAACATTAAGTATCGCTGTTTTGAATTGAATGTGATGAATTACCTACCCAGGCGGGCTGGTACATAACTACAACGAAAATACATAGATTAATTCATGATATTATCGACTTCTATACAAAATATAATTAGTATATGATATTTAAATGTGTTTCAGTCAATCGTTGACAGGTATACTTTCAGTCTATTATATAGATACCAAATGAAATCAATGTATACAATGTATAGGCGTTTTTTATGCATCAATAAAGTGTACCGGCATTAAAGTTGTCGCGAACTGCCACACACTAAAAGTTACATCGTGTACAGATATCAGAACACGAAAAAAAAGTTTACGAAAAATCATAACGAATTGTGTCGTTTTTATTACAAGAATATTAAATTCAGGTTTGTCATGTCAATAATCTAAATTTAAAGCATGTTTAGGTACTAAAACCTTCTTCGAAAAGTGTCTCTTTTTCTGGTAAAAGTTTTTAGTATATTGGTTTAGGAGTTTTTTCAGTTAGGTAAAAAACCACGTCTCCTCTTTTATGTTGTTTAAGTGATTTGTAAATAATTATCGAATACGATTTCCACGCCATCTATTGTAAATTGATAGTGACGATGTCCTCCTAACCGTTTTCAGTCACGGCGATCAATCGGAGGCTAAAAGATTAGTCAACTACGCGGGACATATTAGTGCACAAATGTATGCGCAATCAAAGGTGCTGTCTCTGTATTCCTTAATTCTCACGAACCGGTGGAATGGCCATCGAACAAGACCAGGAAAGTAGGTGAAGGACCAAAAGCTTGAACCTAGAACTTCGGGATCTACGGTCTTATATCTGGCCACTAGACCAACGAGGCAGTCATAACATGGTACCATAAACTTGAACGTAACTGCAAACAACAGCTTCATAAAGTTTAACTCAAGAAACGCGAACGCCTAGATTACAAACAAAAATATTCATTACTATTTTGTAAGAATAAACACGAAACTAATCGCTGAAAACGGTCGTGAAATGTTAGAAAATGATATGCGATAGTAATTATAACATTTTAAGGATACACGCATCAAAATAGTGTCGCCGTAAGTCGGGGGTCGACATTTCACGTTTGAGTAATGAAACGAGTTCGTTAAGAATATCAATGCAGTTTTTTAATTATTTACAATAAGGAAGTCGTATACATAATACTTGTTTATTTCAATTTTATTTCTTTATGTACAGACATTTTTATAAAATACAAAATTAAAATAAAAAGAACAAAATACAGATTACAAATTTTAAGCAAAAACACTCCGTCTAAAAGATTATCCTGTGGCATTGTACCCATGACTAGCACTATTGCCTCTCTGCACCGCTAGACTTAGCCTTTGGGCTAAATAAGCGCCAGCTCTTGTGTCACCAGAAGTGTGGACCAGTTTCTTAGAAATATCTTTTATGATTTTTTTGTATCGGACGACCATGGACCCGATGTTTCAAAACCCAGACCCGCAAATTCATATCCGTTGGATAAAAGTGAATATTTGCGGCGCTTGGGTATTTAAGCAGCTTCAGCGGCTGCACTGGCTTTACGAAACGTATTCTTGATATGAGATACTGCCAGCGTATCTGTGCAAGTTGCATCCCACACAAGAACAAGTCCCATCGAGCATGGCACTAATGTCGCTCCATATAAGTCGTATACATATATATATGTTGGCAATAAAAAACAACTGAAATCATATGGCAAGATTAAATATTTGATATAATCGATCTTTATTATTTCTATTTGATTTTTTTTTTGCGGTCGGTAATAAATCACATCAAACTGACTTAAATTTCCTTCTGTTAACATTGACTGACATTGCATATGGGCTTTGCTGTAACTCTTGTGCCGTTGTCTACTATTCTATTGTTTAATAAAAAGTATTAATAGATAAGACGCAAGATGGCCATCGTATCTCGCATCGTAATTGTATATTTTTTAGCCAACTTCAAAGAGGAGGTTAGCAATTCGATATATTTTTGAGTATATTTCTTGATTGCTTCGCTGATTGTAAACCGACTTTCGTAATATATTTTTCGATCGGTTGTATTTCGATTATAAATTGAAGATCGTATGTAAATTTTAAAAATATTTATGCTTTGATTTAATTAGAAAAAAAAACCAACACTGAATGTATTTATACCGTTTATTCTTTAATCGGCGCTGTCTAATTTGAGCAGACCGAACCGCAGCGATTTCAGAAGCGCGTACTCATATTATATACATATATTTAATTATATATTAATGTTTTAAAAAAAAATTAATATAAATCTGATTTAAAAAAAATCGGAATCGAATCGAATTATGACAGTGAAAGAATACAAAGTGCATCTGTGTTTGTGCACACAAGGTTCACTATAATATGTATTGCACAGTTGGCTAATCTCCATTGAGATTGGCGAAAGTGGCCGAAACCTGTCAGGAAGACATCATCATCATCTCGACACGACCGATAAGAGTTCAGGAATAAGTTCAACGGCTTTACGTAGATGGTAGAAAATCCCAATAACTTTTTATCGGCCTTTTACAATACTAGCTGCCCACTCTGACTTCTTACCGGACTAAGGAACCCCTTAAAAGCATCTCGTCGTGAAAGTATGATGAATCAGAATAATTTATATAAGTACGTTGTATTCTTTGCGTCTCTTATTACTTTGGCTCACTCGCCTTAACACACCAATACAGTATTGATAGAGTGGATATGAGTGGTACCTAGATTGCTCAGAAGACCAGAATCAAATTTATCTAAATATAAAAACCGAAAAACAATTAAAAGCAAACATTACAAGTTTTAACATAATTACTCATTGCGACGGTAGCAATAATTTCTACTTTCGCAAAATTAATTCACCCAAAGGATATTCAGTATCCATATACGCTGCGCACTTAGCGTTGCACTGAACTAAAGGCTCTGATAATTTATTCGAAGCTGATTAGTGTTAGGGGGTAGGGGGGGATGTAAAGAGCAAGCATATTACGGCCGTAGTTTTGTGGTACAGAGTAGTCGATGACAGAGAATTTTTGAGTACTTTGTAAAAAAGTACAGTGTAAACACTATGTAACGACACTGAAGGGGCCGCGCATTTTATGGCGTTATTGAGAGTTGTCGTTAAATGGAGAGAAGAGAAGTCAATATTATTTTACTATGTATGTATAATATTATTTACAGATCAAGTATAATATTTACAAACAACGAACATTATTATTTGAACCAAATAACAACGCTTATTTAGTTGAGTTTACTATGCCAACAAAAGAACGCACACAGCCGCAGTTCTTACTAATTCGGGCAACTTGGAAAGTACTGTTTACTAACTAATAATGACGTATTATTGACTTTATTGTGTGTGTGTATCGCTACATAGTATAATTGTATGTAAAATACGCTAAACTAACCAAAGTTACATTTAAAGTTACAAAAAGAATTTACACTGTATTTGTTCTTTCGAAGCTTTTCTTTAACTTACTTGGTGATAGGGATTTTTATTAGCTTTTTTTTAGAAAAGGTTGGCGGACGAGTATATGGGCCACCTGATGGTAAGCGGTTACCAATGCCCATAGAGATTGCCAGTGTAAGAAATGTTAACTATCGCTAACATCGCCAATGCACCACCAATCTTAGAAACTAAGATGGTATGTCCCTTGTGCCTGTAATTACAGTCTCAAAGGACTTATCATCTTAGTTCCCAAGATTGAGTGAGGAAGGAGCAAGGTCATGGTCAGTTTCGTCACGGTAGCATGTGCAAGCGATCCCGTGGCGCTCCTTGTTGTGCCTTGGACAACAGCGAGCCCCACATACCTCCCACTGTTCCCGTGAGAGAATCGCGTGATGCGTTTTTCCAGCGTAGAAAAGGAGCAAATAGTTAAGATGTGATAGCGTAATAATTGTCAGAATATAAAGTCTGCTTAGCTAGTACCGCTAAACATAAATTTCATTGTATTGTATTCAAGTTTGAACAGTGAGCGAACCTGTGTAATAGACACGAGTTAGTAACATAATATATTAGTGGCTATGGTTTACGTTGCATTGATCGTATAGCGAATTATTTTTAATAGTGTAATGCCATTGTCTATAAATACATTGATGCAGCCAAGATGGCCTAGTGGTTAGAACGCGTGAATCTTAACCGAAGATCGTGGGTTCAAACCCGGGCACGCTCCAAAGAATTTTCACGTACTTAATTTGTGTTTATAATTCATCTCATACATTGTGTGAAAACCTGCATGTGTCTTATTTCACTGAAATGCCTCATGTGTATTACATCATCCCGCATTGCAGCGTGGTGGAATAAGCTTCGAACCTTGTCCTCAAAAAAGCATAGAGACCTTAGCCTAGCAGTGGGATATTCACAGGCTGTCACTTTATTATACTATATACATCAGATGTCAGATCAGATAGTCGGATGGATATAAAAAATATTCGTATTCGTTATAAAGAAATCTCTCGTTGCAGCTACTCTGCACATAATCACAGAATCGTAAATCTAATATAACACAACTAAGAGACTCAAAATCCAGGGTCGTATATTATATTAGGCCGAGAACAGAGCTCCGGCTAAATTATTCACTTGCTCGTGTGCACTCGGCTTAAATACCGATTTGATTTTCACTCCACGTTTTCTGAACGTATGGGCTGGAATAATAAACTTTATTCTTTAACGAGTGCTAACATATCTAAGTATGTTATGTGATTTTACAATCACATATGTTATATATGAGTATATTATGTTAGTTATTAATAAAATATAAAGCTCGTCTTTATGAAACGAATGCCTTAATATCTTCATGATTCTAATATAAAAAAAAAGTCAACATTTTCCCCTCTTCCCTCCCTCTGTGGTACTCCGCTGGTGATGCAAAGCAAAATCGCCATGCTGGGGATTGACGTTCGCTGCGACCTTAGTCCAAGGGATTACATCGAGGCTGTTATAAAAACAGCTTCACGGAAACTCGGAGTTCTGAACAAGGTGCGGCGCTTTTTCACGCCACAACAACTGTGCCTGCTGTACAAAACACAGGCACGGTTTTGCGTGGAATATTGCTCGCACCTTTGGGATGGCTCCGCTAAGTACCTACTTGAGGCCTTGGACCGGTTGCAGCGACGTGCCGTACGCATTATTGGCGACGTAAAGGTCACAAACACCCTTGAACCTTTACAATTGCGTCGTGAGATAGCAGCACTGAGCGCTTTCTATCGACTGTATCACGGCGAGTTCTCTGAGGAATTATTCTCTCTAATTCCTGCTTCTCCCTTCCTTCTTAAGTCCACGCGAGCTGGTTCTCGATGTCAGCGCCTAACTGTGACATCAATTCCATCGCGAACAAAGAAATTTGGCAACTCCTTTCTTTATCGCACTTCCAAGAAATGGAATTCCTTACCAGCTCACGTGTTCCCCTCCTCTTACAACCCGGGTTCCTTCAAACGAGGCGTGAAGAGGCATCTTGCGGGCCGGCAAGGCGAAAGCGGCTAGTGCAGAACGTTTTTCCCGTCTGTACTGGCCGTCGTCGCGTTTGGACTCTACTACCACTTACCATCAGGTGTAGTAGTCATTTGCCCTCCCGGCGAATATAAAAAAAAATATATATCAAATGTGAGTAAAAAATAAGTATATAAAAGGAATAAAATAATAAATAATAAGTGGATAAAAGGAAGTCAACCAATCCAAATTTCGTATTCCTAGTTTCCGGAGTTCACCGCTAAAAATTGTGGTAAAACTTTAACCAAACAATAAATAACCTGGTAATTAATAGCAGACAAACACCATTTTTTCACGCAGTGGAGACTTTCTGATAGCTCCCGTGGGAGGGAGGAACGGGGTTACGTGGGATTCTTACCCACTACAACCACTGCGATGGCCGTCCTCAGCACGGATCGGAGAGGCTGCGGGATCGTGTTGATATAACGCATCCGAGGCCCCCCTCGTGCTGTGTTCCGCTCGTGGCTCGCTGGAGCTCGTCACAAGGGGCGCCACACTCCTCACTAGTGCGTACAGCAGCACGAGGCCATCCCGGCTGCCGTCCTCCTTAGGACCGTCTGAATTAGGGCAAATAAGGCCCCAACCTAACGCATCAACGGTCCCAGGGTTACGCCCTTTTAAGCAGATTTACGATCTTTTAAGCCTCGGGCGTCGGGGCTGTGGAAGGGCCGGGACGACGCCAACGTCGTTTCTGCCGAGCAGGATCGCCCTTAGCAGACAAAGACCTGGATATACTTGAAGCAGAATTCAGCAGTTTTTTTTATAAGATAAATAGGCAGACGGGAATATGATGAGATAATGAGACGTGAGATAAGAAATATTATCCATCTCTTACATCACCAATCCACCACCAACTTTGGGTATTAAGATGTTATGTTTCTTGTGCTCGTGGTTACACTGGCTCACTAAGTATTGCTGGTTGTCGGTTGAATATATGATGTGGGTGGTAAAAAAAAAACATTTAACAAGATCAGTAGAGGTATTCTTTAACTAACTGTATCGTTTGGGCGTTACAGAGTCTTGACTTAAGTCTTCTAGATAAAAATGTCGGTAAATATGTCATACCTCGGGTTTCACCTCAAAACGGCCTTAATTATTTTTTCTATCATTTTCCATCAGTAAAAAATGAACCAATGTAATGTTATAGTCTTCCATAGAAAACTATTAATAATAATAATAATATCCTGGGACATTCACACACGGCCGTCTGATCCCAAACTAAGCAGAGCTTGTACTATGGAAACCAGACAACTGATATAAATATCTGATATAAATAATAGATAAAATACATACTTATATCGATAATTACACCCAGACTCAGGACAAACAGACATGTTCAGGCACACAAATGTCTGTCCTGGGTGGGAATCGAACCCACAACCTTCGGCGTGAAAGGCAACGTATCTGTTTACCACGCCAACTGGCCCGTCAATTACTTTTTAGATATTGTTACTTTTTAGATATTTTTAATGATAGGCGAAAGAAATATAATTAGAGTTATGTTGATATGGAACCGACATGTGGACATGTGCACAGGCAAATGAGCCTAATGGTAAGTAGTTACTACCATAGACATTGGTGATATAAGAAATGTTAAAATTCTTTAAATCGCTGATACGCCACCACCTTGGGAACTAAGAGGGGTCACTCACCCTTCTAACTGGAAAGCAGCAATACAATAATATTCCTGTTTACAATATAAGATAAATGGATGGTACCTACTAAGACGGGCTGGCAAAAAGCCCCATTAAAATCTAAATTCAGGTAAATATTGTCTTTTTTATAACTACGAAGTTATAATACCGTTACCGTACATCTTTTGTGCGACAGAAATAAAGCTCTACAAAGCCGAAATTAGACGATTGTTTCTTTTCAAAGGATTTGCAATATTTATTGACGGGCACTATAGTTTCAACGAATTTTTGTTCCCTGTAATAAAACCTTAATATTATAATAAAACATTTATGTCAGCTTAAAAATCCCTTCAATTGTTAGTTACAATTTTTTTTATATTCAGTAGAACTACAAATAACGTAGTTTTTTTTTAAACGCTGTATCAGTTGGTAACAGTTTCTGTTACGGAATATATAATAAATACAAGTCAAAAATTTTGCTAACATAATCCATGCGAGTAATTTATTATTATTTAAGTCGTATGTTTGTTTGACGTTATTTATTCTAGAGGACGGAAGGGATATTCTGTTACGACTTAAGCTCTTCATGGACAATATACTTTAATTTTTATCTTTAACTATAGTATCTGGGTGACCGAGCTTCGTTCGGCTATAATAATTTTTTATAATGTTTAAATGTTTTTTTATTTGTCAATAATTGCTATTTCTCTAAAAGACGTGTATTAAGATAAACTTTAATTTGAATTTATATATTTTTATATTCTATGCTAATCTAACAAATAAATTTATTAAATCAATTGTTTGACAAATTTAATGATTTTGAAGCTGAGATGGCGTAGTGGTTAGAACGCGTGAATCTTAACCGATGATTGTCGGTTCAGACCCGGGCAAGCATCACTGAATTTTAATGTGCTTAATTTGTGGTTATAATTAATCTCGTGCTTGACGGTGAAAAAAAACATTGTGAGGAAACCTGCATGTGTCTAATTTCATTGAAATAAGCTTTCTAAGCCTTCTCCTCAAAAAGGGAGAGGAGGCCTTAGCCCAGCTGTGGGACGTGAACAGGCTGTTACTGTACTGTAATAATTTGTTAGAGAAATGACACCATCGTTCTCAAGTTTGGTGGCACATTGGCGATGTACGTAATGGTTAATGTTTCTTACATCGCCAATGTATGGGCGGTGGTGACCAGGTGCCATCACATGGCCCAGTTGCCACCTACCTAATATAGTGCAACGCATCCCAGGCGAATAGCAAGTATAGAACTGTTAGTATGTAATAAGTTGTAAGGACCACTAGTTATTAATAAATATATAATGTCCTCCAAGCCGATTTCAGCCACGGCGGCCAATCTCAAGAAAGATTTGCCAACTACGCAGGAGACAGTTTAGTACACAAGTGTGTGCGCAAACACAGGTGAACTCTATTCCCTAACTCTCATAATCCGATGGGACGGCAATCCAACACGACCGGAAAGAGTTCAGGCGCAGGACCAACGACTTTACGTGCTTTCCGAGGCACTGGAGTAAAAACACACTTCCAACTTCCAGACTCCGGGCTGCTACTGAGAATTTTCTGACAGAAAAACCCAATAACTTTTTATTGGCCCGACCTGGGAATTGAACCCAGGATCTCCGGGTCTGCGGCCTTACATCAAGCCATTAGACCAACAGGGCAGTCACATCAAGCTCAAGTTATATCAAGCCACTAGACCAACGAGAATAATATTGAAAGATTGTAAATATATATTAAAAGCATAAAACTTTGTTAGTTTATAATATGTTAGATAAGGTTAGTATATTTTGTCTGTATTAAAACTGTATCTTTGAAATGAAACGGATTAACAACCATGTTAAAAAAAAGATTACTTACTTACTTTATTAGATACTTTCTGTCTGTATATTAGTATAATTTGCACCTAAAATTTTACAAATAGTTAAAATGATTTTTTTTTTTTAAATAACTTATTATGGTTTAATAAGTGAAATGTATTATTAAAGTAATAGCCTGTATCCTACTGCTGGCTTAAAGCCTACCATCATTTTGAGGAGAAGTCTTGGGGTTATTATACCAGGCCTCTCCAATGCTGGATGGTGGAGATGTGGAAGGATTTTGTCTGACACATGAATTATAAACACAAAGTATACACATGAAAATACATTGGTGCTTGCCTGGGTTTGAACATTTTTTTTTATAGAATAGGAATGCGGACGAGCATATGGGCCACCTGATGGTAAGTGGTCACCAAACGCCCTTAGACATTGGCATTGTAAGAAATGTCAACCATCGCTTACATAGCCAATGCGCCACCAACCTTGGGAACTAAGATTTTATGTCCCTTGTGCTTGTAATTACACTGGCTCACTCACCCTTCAAACCGGAATACAACAATATCAAGTATTGCTGTTTTGCGGTAGAATATCTGATGAGTGGGTGGTACCTACCCAGACGAGCTTGCACAAAGCCCTACCACCAGTAATGCAATCCTCGGGTAAGATAGATTCACTGGGCCAGCCCGACTTACTAAACAATATATTAATTATTACGTATACTAAACAATAATACTCAAGTTACTGTTAATTCTTATGTTTGTATATAATGTATTAGAATCAAAGTCTATAAAAAAGACTCAATTCTTAGCATTACATTTATTTACATGAGTGACAATTGAAACGCTGGCAAAAATTGAGCGCTTATTTTTATTTTTTTTTAATTTATGAAAAATAAATAATTAAAATAAAACATTTAAATTTAGAATCGAAAGCTCCAGCAATAATTACGAACGAAAATAAAAACCGTTCCTCGCGCCCGCGGCGTCAATGCAGTTACTCTTTTTAATTTCGCCTGTCCGACTTTATATACCGCGATAGCTCCGCAACGTTCGTTATCTATTTTGACTATCGGTTATGGTTATTTGAAAATTGCAGTAAATGTCGATGTTCGCTTTCGACGTTATGTTTTTAATTTAGTTTTACATAAGAAATTTAATTAAAAAAAAAAATTTGACCTAGATCGTTCTGAAATATAATTACTGAAAATTCATATATGTTTAATATTAATTTGCAAGTATTGAACAATTTTATTGGTTGAAGCTCGATACGAGATTTTTTTATAAAATAAGGCACGAGCAAATGGACCACATGACGGTAAGTGGTCACCACCGCCCATAGACATTGGCATTGTAAGAAATAATAAGTGTCGCTTACATCGCCAACGCGCCACCAACCTAGGCTTAGTCGCCCTTCAAGCCGTAATACAACAATAACAAGTACTGTTGTTTTGCAGTAGAATATCTGATAAGTGGGTAGTATCTATTCAGACGAGCTTGCACAAAGCCCTACCACCTAGTAGAGATTTTTATAAAAATAGGAAGACGGACGAGCATATGGGCCACCTGATGGTAAGTGGTCACCAAACGCCCTTAGACATTGGCATTGTAAGAAATGTCAACCATCGCTTACATAGCCAATGCGCCACCAACCTTGGGAACTAAGATTTTATGTCCCTTGTGCCTGTAATTGCACTGGCTCACTCACCCTTCAAACTGGAACACAACAATAATAAGTACTGCTGTTTTACGGTAGAATATCTGATGAGTGGGTGGTACCTACCCAGACGAGCTTGCACAAAGCTCTACCACCAGTATGTGATGGCCTTGTGGTGCTTGTGTCAATTTGTGTTTATTCATCTCGTGCTCGGGGGTGAAGGACAATATAGTGTCAAAACCTGCATGTGTCTAATTTCATTGAAAACCACATGTTTATCGACCAACCAGCAACAACGCAATTGGTTTCAAATCTTCTCCTTAAAGAAAGAGGAGACCGTAGCCCAGCAGTGGAACTATCACATGCTCTTACTTTTTGCTTAACCTCGTCAATAACTCAGAAAAGATACTGTTTTGTCCTTGTCTATTTATATATTATTTATATATTATATATGTATAATAAACTTCTATACTAAATCAGAACAATTTATTTGAGTGATTAATTTGCACATCCAGAAACAGAGGATGATTACTCTGGGATATACTTAATTTGAAATAACATTAAGTGTGTGTTTATTTTGTGTTTATATCATCTCGACTCAAGTCGTATTTCTGCCACATGTATATTACGTTAATTGGAGCAGCGTGGTGGAATCAACTCCAAGCCCTTTTGCTTAGGCTATACATTTATAGTTATATACATTTTTTACTGGTGGTAGAGCTTTATGCAAGCCCGTCTGTCATACAAGTTCTTTAAAACTCATTATTAGTTCAATTATTTTTAAGAGGCGGAATTTTTTTTTGTGCCCGTGACTTTATATTTTAAATTACGTCATTATACAAAATACAACCTTTTTAAATGTTACTGGTGGTAGGGCTTTGTACAAGCTCATCTGGGCACCACCCACTCATCAGATATTCTACCGCAAAACAGCAGTATTTGGTATTGTCGTGTTCTGGTTTTTTATTTTTTTATTTTCAAGTCCTCAAGTCGTCTATACCGCAATGTTTGAAGACGAAAGTCTTCAACCAATGCGTCTTACCTGCCATGACATACGGTGCCGAAACGTGGACACTAACTGCGGGACTAGTCCACAAATTCAAAGTCGCTCAGCGTGCTATGGAGCGAGCTATGCTCGGAGTATCTTTGAAGGATAAGATCAGAAATGAGATTATCCGGAAAAGAACCGGAGTCACCGACATAGCTTGCAAAATTAGCAGGCTGAAGTGGCAGTGGGCTGGTCACGTATGTCATAGGACCGATGGCCGTTGGAGCAGACGAGTCCTAGAGTGGAGACCGCGAATCGGCAAGCGCAGCGTAGGGCGCTTCAGCCAGGTGGACCGACGACTTTAAGAAGGTGGCGGGCACCAACTGGATGCGGAAGGCGGAGGACAGGGAGCTTTGGCGCACCTTGGGAGAGGCCTATGTTCAGCAGTGGACAACAATTGGCTGTTGATTGATTGATTGTGTTCTGGTTTGAAGGGTGAGTAAGCCAGTGTACTTACAGGCACAAGGGACATAGCATCTTAGTTCCCAAGGTTGGTGGCGCGTTGGGGATGTAACAGATGGTTAACATTTCTTACAATGCCAATGTCTATGGGCGTTGGTGACCACTTACCATCAGGTGGCCCATATGCTCGTCCGCCTTCCTATTCTATAAGAAAAAGTATAATATATAAATACTATCAATGGAGAAATTAAGTTATTTTTATTATAATACACTTTTAATTAAATAAGTAAATAGCTTATGTTATTGTAATATGTAATCTCAAATCAATACCAGTATAGAATAGTTAATTAGCCTTTACTGGGAATCGAACTCGTGTCCATTGCGCAAGACGCAATCGTTCACATCTGCATCACGCAGTGTATGTAGTATGTATGTACGTTATTATTTTTAGGTGTCGGCTTACGTCATCCCTATTTATAATTATATTAACGGACAATACTATGGGTAAAATTATTTTTAATCTATAATTACATTACGAAATTAATCAACATATTTAACCATATTTAAATTTAATTAATTAAATACAAGTGAATTAATAAGACATTTTTTCTATCGAATTTAATTGAAAACGAATTTCTTTAAGTTACTAAGCGAAAAATATTAGATTAGTCAAGAAAAAAAAAACTGCCCAACGCTACGATCCGCCCAAGATGTGTTTTCAACGCACACCACGGCTAACGCGCACACACGCGCACTACGTGACATTTATAGACGCGTCAGCTGAAAAACAGTAACACGCCAATATAGTTCTTAAGCCATCGACATAAAATTCCACATGTTCAGTTGTGAGTTCGATAAATTAGGATATTTCAAAAGTCGAATACAACACTTGAAAATTTTCTTCTTTTAAATAAAATTATACCTTCTGTTGTTAACTTAAGTTTGATATTTGAATGGTTTGGTATAAAAGATATGTCATGTCTATGTTCCGAATGCGAAAGAGCTTTCCGAGGGGAGCCGAGCGCGTACCGATCGGGTCCGAGCGGCGCCGAGACGCAGCGAGTGCCGCGAATGCATTACGACGTTGGGATAGGGCTGCTTATGCGGAAAAGTGTCATGTATTTTTTTTAGTACTAATTGTTATATATATATATTTTTATTTAATATTAAAATAATCTTAACGTTTTAAAATTGTATTATGATTCTGTTTGTATCTAGATATGAAAATAACATTTAACTTTTTTTTTAAAGTGTGAAAATTCTGTACATAAATAGACTGCGGCGACCTTGTAAGAACAATTTTCGAATATAGCGTGTTGAAAGCTATTTTTTTTAATTATAATGTAATTCGATGAACACGCACGCTGTAGTATCTATATGCAAGTATTATCAATATTTATATATAAGGGACAAGATATAGATAAGTGGTAATATTTAGTTTTCGTAAACAAGTCAATAATGTAAAGGATTCAATTCAATTATTGTAGTCATGTGTGGAGATCCAATATATATGCATATCCCCAATTCCATTTGTTTTTCCGCACGGAAAACTCGCACAGCCCTGATATTCGAGGAGTGGGATACGGTCGCGGGGCGCGGACAGATCCCGCGCCAGTCGGACGCGGCGCGCCGCGCAGCCCGCACGCGATGCGCGCCCTCTAGCGTATTATGTTCCTCCCCGACCTCCCGCGAGCCTGCATGGTGGACGACGTAGCGACGTACCTGCAAGCGCCCTCCTCGGGACAGGTGGCTACAATATATTAACAACGCCCATATGTAATTAACAATGATCATATTAACAGATGTTGTGAGCTAATGTCGCTTACTTCGCCGCGACCGCCGCCCGGGTATTTTCGGTACCGCACGTGATGTTCTAGGATGTTTGCGACGTTGCCGAAGGTATTGTAAAAATTAAAAAATATATATATTCAAAGAAATCGCGAATCGCGCTACTCGAGCGCTGAATAAAAAATCGCGTAAAACTAAATGAGGTTTTATAAAAACGTGTGATGTGGTACGTCAATATTATTATAAGTGTCGAAAACAAAGTTTGTAAACAGATCGATAGCCGCAATAAACAGGCTGAGGAGCTTTGCTGAAGTTTGGAGCTTTAGCTGAAAGCTCTTTACGACAGAAAGCTTCATAAAACGTCACGAGTTGTTTTTCTCGAAGTTATTTCGTGTAATTCTTGTCGAAAACAAGACTAAAATACTCAATTTTATTACCCAATCTTACTAATATATGTTGAAACAAAATAAATAAAATAAAGAAAGGCAAAATACTAAAATAAAACAAAATATAATAACAACTAAGAAATATATACGTCCTTCAAATAATCCATTTATTTTAATAAAACATAACAAAAAATAACAGACAAACACATAAAATATATGAACACGTGTTTTGTGTAAAAATTATAAAAGAAAAATACTTACTAAAAGTAAATAGGAAACTTGCATGATAAAATGCAAGGGCAACTAAAAAGAAATGTATATAATTAACTAGAACAAAACGAATAAAGCTCCACGATATAAAGCTCACACAAAATATCAATAACAATTCATTTTTCCTCAATACATATTTACTATTTCATTCATATATAGACCGTTTTGTATTTACATAGAGTATTTTCTTAATAACCTTAATGTATTCTTGAAATCTACAAAAATATATACATATAATGTTTTATATAAGGTACTAGCTATCCGTTCCGGCTTCGAAAGTATATTATAATGGTTATAATGGTTCGTAATACATAAGAGTTATATATTTCAACTGTTTAACGTGATTAGCTTGATTTTATCCGACATATTCAACAATCATCGTCATATTTCATTTAATAAAACAAATCTTTTATTAAACATCTAAATCTTCCTCAAGAATCACACCGTTCAATGGCGAAGACCGTATGAAAATCCGTTCAGCTGTTTTAGAGTTTAGCGCGGACATATAGACAGACGCGACTTAGATAATTTATTTTATGATATGCGTGATACACGAATTATGCCCAAGTAGCACGTGTCGACCGCATCTAAATTCGTAACCAATGTACTAACTAAATATACTTAATAAGGTTTATTTATAAATTAATTGTAATCATTCGTTTAAATATAATGTAATGTTTTGCTTTATAAAATTAATATCTGTAGTAACGTTATAGATGCAAGAGTAGCACTGTCTCTTTGTTACGCTGTTACGGCTTAACCGCTGAACCGATTTTGATAAAATTTGATATGAATCAAGTTTAACCTCAGACGTATATAGGATACATTTTTACTTAATGTCCGACTCTTCCCTAACACGCGGGTGAAGCCGCAGCCGATTACTAGATATTAATAAATTAAAGTTTCATTGTAGTAATAAAAAAATAGGGTTACGTGTATATAAGTCTTTTATTTGATGTATTTGGTTTAATAATTTCTTTTTTTTAATTATTTATTCGAATGGTCATAATACCAGTGATTTTTTTCTGAAGTTTTTTTTGTATTTTTGAGCTGTGCTTAAAATACAGACTACCATAAGATTATTCATATAATTTATTACTTTGGAACTCAATTTTTTCTTCAATAATATATACATATATAATATTTATATTATATTAAATGCAGTTAAAATGTTTAAAGCCATTTAATATTTCTTAAAGGTAGTTTTATAGAGAAAATTGTTAAAAATGTAACGTGTGACGGTTATATGAAAGAGTCAATATTCTTATATACTGTCTATATAACAATAAACAAAAATATATTTATTTCGTAATATTAATCATAGATTGCTATTAATTATATAACTGCGGAATTTCATTATATATTGTTACAATATATTGCATTCGGCGTAATATGCAGCTGACGTTCAATTTTCAATTTAGCACATATCTTAAAATCAAATAAAAAAATACATGTAAATGAATTAATATATTAATATCCACAGATTAAAAAATAGGTAGTTACGAGTACAAATGTCGAAAATATTTTATACAGTTATTTTTCCAACTTAAATATATAAATTTGATTGATATAACCGCAGAGAAGTAACTTTCGGTACACTGCAGTCTTTGAAATTTATAAATATTTAATTATCTTCATACAGTATTTGAAGAAGCCTTTTAAAAATAACTTATTATTATAATAATATATCAATCATTTTTTATTATTCCTTACAGATAAATAAAACAATCACTAACAAATTTTGTAAGCGCGTAATTAAAATCTAAATACGTAATCTAGTAGTTGTACTTTATTCAGAGTAGGGAATGAATTAAAAAAAATAAAGAGGCTCGAAAAAAGGTTTCACAAGAAAAAGTTTTTATATAAATGGTAGACAAATCAATATGGTAGTGAGTAACTGCATCGGCTACGCCATCGTGCCGGCGCCCCGTGCTCTGCAGTGGGATGTTTGGAATTTCTTATAGGAATAATATTTATCTGTGCCGAATTAATGGGGGAGCGAGATTGTTTTTTTTATGTATTAAGAAGGCTGCGGACTTCGATCTATTTATTAACGTTATTGTATGAATCAAGTTGTGCTATGATAAGAAAGTATTTATTAGATATTTTTTTATTAAAGAGTTTTTATATCAGAAAACGCAATGATATAATGCTAATTTGCTTTATAATTATTATCTGTTGCTTTAAATATAAAAATATATATATTTTAGCATTCTCCATCAATGTTTTGATAATTTAAAATAAAAAATATTAGTGTAAATAATATTAAATAAAGCTTTAGTGAGACTGAAATGTAATTGTTAAATTTACTATATATTGTACAGATAAAAAAAATAGTTATAATTTAAAAAAGATGTAATGTCAAACTTTTTTTCTCTCTACAAAAATTACTTGTGTCTAAGAAAAGCCGATTTAAGATAATTTTACTAAATATTAGCATCTTTATTTGTAGTGAAGTAATAAGTAAATTTTCATCCTGTCTCTACGTTTTTGCGTAACAGCGTTCCAAATTTGTGAAATAACACAAGAGTACTTAATACGCAATAGTCATTTGCTCATGTTAACGTTAGCTGTTGGTCCAAATCACCGAGAAAAACTAAGAAAATACAGGCAGAAAGATAGGCTCTGCATTCTTACGGGACGTAGGATAATCTAGAAAATAAACTCCAATTGCGTCCATTTGATTATGACATTCTAAATATGAAAATAGAAATAATATTCACGAATACGCATTTGGCTTACTGTTTTATTTTTTAATTTATATTATGAGGCTTAGATCGCGTGTATGTAAAAATCGATGTTCTCAAATGCATATAATCGTGTATACCATTGCACCTTCATTGATATTGCAAAATTAATAATCATTTAACACATTAAAGCCTTAAAGATGTCCAAATGAAACTTTAAATAGTGTACAATTCATGGCCGCTTGGGATGATGACACTCAGTATTCCCCTTTGAATCGTAATTCTGAAAAATAAACCAGCTCGCCTGTCACCAGTTAAGGCAATAAGAGGAGAAAATATAATGTTAATGTATAATTTTAAAATAAATACATATGACTGTTGACTGCTTTCATAATTTCTGATATCTGGATATCTGCCTAATTGATTTTCTCTATATTTAATCAAAATATGAAACGAAAACCGAGAGATTTATACGAGCGAATGATAAGCACACCTTTTTTGACATTTGGACAACGCAGATTCATCGTTTTTAATTGACAGCTCTACCACAGACGCAGATGCGGTATTTAATGATCCTTATAGAATAATTATCACTATTAATCCGGTTTTTATCATGTAGCATTTTCGTTTTTCACCAAAACCACTGACAAACGTTACTTCAATTACGTCTGATAGAAGTTTATTATATTCGTTTATTATTTTCTTATAAAACAACATTGGAACTAACTTCGAATTCTACAGCGGTCCTTTGTTTTTTTTTAGTTATATTAGTGGACTTTAGAAGCTTTTTTATTAAAGCCATTTTTAATAATATTGATTTAATGATTCAGTTTTATGTCGCTCAGATTGAGACAGACAAACATTAATATGAAATATAAGGGACATCAATAGCTTCATAATGAATTGCGATTAAATAAATAAATACTACCATTTTTAAGTTACTATTGTGTATCATAAAAATTTATTCAATCTTTTGTATGTTAAGCGACGCTCAAAGCATTCAGCGCTAAAAGTGCTCAATCAGAAAATATTACTCGAATGTTGCACATTTATCATATAACACTTACTTCTTTTTTTCTTGCAAATCGATGTACATATATGTATGTGCCTTTAATGTTATAATAATAATTAAAATATAATCGGACGACTTGTATATATATATATTTATTTTAACTTAAGACTTAAAACGTGTGAGCATATCATGATTCTATTGATAAAAAAAAGTAAAACAGAAAAACAAAAATATCCATTTTCTTAATCTCTTCAAAAAGTTGACTCATATTTTTTAAATTTCGAATTACATTTATTATAGAAATATTATTCCGTGTTTACATAAGTGAAATAATTTTAAAAAAAGGAAGCAAAGGAAATTACAGGAATTGAAAATAAGCGCAAATACAATGTGTTACCTGTTTCAACGCTCCGATGCGCTACAGGGCGGATAGCCAACTCAGCACTACGTGAAGACAGACTGTCTGTAGCCAAATCTATTCAAATATCTTGTAGTTTCAATAAAAAAAAAAAACAAACAATATTCGCAAAAAATATTACCTATGACAAAGGCATAATATAAAAAATTAAAATAACCTGCAATATGTTGTGATGACAAGAATTTCTTGTATTAAGTTCAAGGTTTTTTCGTTTTGTTACCACTTAAAAAAATTATATATCCATAAATAATATTTAAAATGTTTGGTATTGAACTAAATTATATAAAAAATAACTACATATATAAAATATTAAACAGTAATATATTATATTTAAAACAATGACAAATATTTTGGTAGTTATTTTTTTATTTATATTGTAATAATACATATATACTATCAACTTTTTATATAAATACCATCAAATATGATCTACATTTAAAATATAAACAATTAAAAAACATAACTTACACCAAAGGTATAATAATAATACATTTTTCATTAAAATGGAACTACCAAAATCATTTTTTTAAAACATGATTAATATATAAATAATGAATGATAAGAGATTTAATGAAAATGTTGCTATATAGAAAAATAGCTTGAAGAAAATGGCTACGCTTTGCTGCGCGTTGCGTTTGGCAGAATCAGCAATAGCGCCAATTTGAGCGGAAATCTAAAACGGCTTCGATTTGCCTTATCCTGTCTTATTGATAAGATTCTGATTTAAAAAAATAATGGAAAATCTTATCTCAAGCAACTAAAAAAATTAATATTTTGCTTCAAAATAATAGTATGTTATAATTTTGTATAATAAGTGACTTAATAATGCATTTAATAACATTAGAAGAGAACCTCAAAATAAAAAATATAAACAAATAAAATATAAGTGCGTACTAAATGAAAAAAAAAAACAAATTATTAATAAACTAAAATCAAAATATTTTAAATATTAATGTTCGGTAAACTTTTGGCGTGTACATCATAACATGGCACGAAAAATATGTGCATTTTATTATAAAACAATCATAGAAAAATGAAATCCAAAAATACCCGGCCGGTAGTCGCATGGCGGTCCGCGCATCGGTGTTTTAAAAAATATACTCGATGTTTTCTACCCCCAGCCCCCCCTATCGTGTTGTTTTTTTCTCTTTCTATCACCCTTTCTTGCCACTTTCGGTGTTTGGATGTTTTCACTAACTGTTAATGTTGATATTATTTAAGTCGGTTTTTAACGAAACGGATTTACACAGACTATAATAGTAGTACTGTCAATAGTCAGAAAATTCAAATACAAATAAATTTAAATTTGGAACAACATAATTGTATAAGGGCAAATAAAAAAAATACATTATAATAACAACTAATATTTTGTGTAGATCTGTTTAAATCCGTAGTGTCAAAAATCGTCTTTGTCGTAATATATATATGGTTCTTGATTAAGAACTTAATTGTGTAAATCGTTTAATATATTAAACAAAATAATTCGAAATTTCGTTTTAAATAAATTTAATATTTAAAATTATGTTAAAAGATTTACATAATATTTATATATCTATTTGTGTATATAATTTCTCTAAATCTAAATGTTTTTATTTTAAATTCGGCTAGAAAAAAAGGCGGGATGAAAATTTTCGTATTTTGATTTTAAAATTATGGATTTTTTTTATGCAAGGAATAATAAAAATAACAATTATTTCCTAATAAAAGACCTATTTTAATATTTCTAGTTGAATTTAATAATTGAGTTGTAAATGTGCATGATTCCCGAATGCACTACCCTACAGCAAGAATGTTATGCACGTACCTTTTTTATTTTTTTTCTAAATGTTTTTTTTTTAATTTGAAATCCAAAGGCAAAGGGAAGTCCATTAGCGGATTGGAATTTTTGGTATTGATGAAAAAACTGCGGTTAAAGCCGCGATGGATAATCAATTATCCTTATGGGCATTGGATAATTAAATTACGTAATCCCGGCCATCGGATTACTGTCGGTTGGTTTATTATATAGATTGATACAACGGGCCGCGTTTCGTAGCTACGAGCTACGTGGCTTAGTATAGGGTTGAAAATATTTAAAATATCTTTTATTTTATCTGTGGTTTTAATATAAGGTACAAAATTAAGAATTTTAACAGTAAGTTAATGTACAATTCATTTAATTTTTTTGTTCGAATAATGAAGCTCTATCATCTTATTTATTTTATTATGATTAAATTTAGCAACACTTCACTTATAATTCACAAAGATATTAAAGTAAAAAAGTGCTTTCGTGTCTAAAGACGAATGGTTGTTAGATTTGCTTCAACGATATAAATAACCAATTACGTTCGGTTTTACGTGAAAGGTATGATGACGACATAAATTAATTATCCAATCTATTATAATAATCTATCTTTATCGGTGATATAAAATATGAACTATTAAAAGAAACTTACATAAGAATAAGAACATTATATAACTCCAATTTGCAATCACGTGTCACCATTTCTTTTTAAACATAATTTGTTATTATTAAATTCAGTATCATATATAAATACGATGTTTCTTGATGAGCAATTGCCTCCCCTCTTATTAGGGGGAAGCATTTAGAGCTTAATCCGCATGAAGCAGCCATTACGATGATAATATACATTTCTCAAAAAATCTTCAGCCTTGCAAGTATTTTGTAGGGCAGAGTATTAAGAATAATTATTAAGAGTCCATATTATGTTTGATAAATTAAGACATTCGAGTATATGAAACGTTGTTCTTAGCTTGATACATTACTATTGTGATTATTGTACTCTTTTCTAATCGATTTTTTACCCTTTTCAAGGTAAAGAGTTTATACGACATAAACTCGATTATAGTACTAGGTGGTAGGGCTTTCTGTAAGCCCGTCTGGGTACCACCCACTTATCAAATCACCACCGCAAAACAGCGATACTTGGTATTGTTGCGTTCCTGTGTGAAGGGTGAGTGAGGCAGTGTAACTACAGGCACGAGGGACATAACATCTTCGTGTCCAATGTTAGTGGCGATGGCATTGACAATGTAAGGAATTTTTAATATTTCTCATATCGTCTATCGGCGGTGGTGACTTTTTAAAATCAAGTGGCTCATTTGCTGGCCCGCCAACCAACGACCACGAACTGCAATTAATATTTAACACCTTACTAAGATCCTGTGTTTGAAACGATCATCAAAGTCGATTTAACGAATTTGATATTAATCGTGATTGGTAGCAGCCGATAACGCAAGGTGACCAACGGGCGATCAGTATTCATTTCAGAAACCGGCAATTATGTACGTTGCTTAGCGACTGTTTATTTTGACACAGTCTTCGCTCTTTCTGATTATTGATTTGACATTCGAAATCAGAAGACACAGCATTGTTTAACTAATCGCGTATTAATAATAAGGTTGTAAGTGTTCTATTAATTTTACCCCGTCGGATTATATCACTAAACCTAGTCTAGAAATTAGTACATATCATTCAAAGTCCACGTCACTCGTTCAGTTCTTGTATAATGCTAGTGACGTATCTACGCTTATAGTTCGTTACCGTCGGCGAGATCAAATATAACCAGATATTAAGTACATGAATACTTGCTGTGCCCAGATCTGAGGAATCTTCGTTAAAATTTACGCGTTCCAGTCATATAAGGCGTCTTAGCTCAAAGCTCATGTTAAGTGATAGCTATATATATATATATAATAATGTATGTATTATCTCTTATTTACTATCCGCTTCAAATAGTGAGGGGTGAGGGAGGATGGGGATGCGTTGATCGTCCTTGGCTTAACGATTATTATCGCAATAGAATAACGTTGTTTCATTGCGGAAGAAATAATATTATATTTTTATTAGAGTGAATTCATTGGGCGTTATGAGAATATTTTAAGGTCAAATTGGAGTGCTATATATAAATGCGTAACGTTTATGTAAAACGTTTTTGTCACAAAATCAATTGACCCTTATGTAAAGTATTTGTGAGATTTTCTTTCTCAATTACGAATATTTCTAATAGTCATATCCTTGTTTTTCTTAGATCTTGCTATTTAAATATTTTTTTAAATATTAGGTTAGAGGAATATAGTCTTTTTTTTTGTAAAATATATTTAATTAATCAAAGTATGCACCGTTGTTATCTATGCACTTTTGCCATCTCATAGGTAGTTCATTGATCCCTTTACTAAAAAAACCATGGGGGCGAGAATCAATAAACTCTTAGAAAGCGGTTTGGACTGCCGCATCGGAGTTGATTTTTTTTTGTTGTAAGAAGTTGTCCAAATTCCGGAAAAATGGTAATCTGTTGGAGCAAGGTCCAGGGAGTACGGTGGATGTCGCAGACATTCCAATTGTAGCTATCTAACTCAGTGGTTGTTTGTTGTGCAGTGTGTGGTCTTGCTTTGTCGTGAAGCAGCAGTGGCCTAGAGCAATTGACCAATCTCGGTTATTTAGCAGCTAGTTCTTCTTTCATGGTTTGCAGTTGTTGACAATAGATATCTGCCGTAATCGTTTGGCCAGATTTTAAAAAGCTGTAGTGAACGATACCAGCGCTAGTCCACCAAACACTCACAAGTAACTTTTTCTGAGTCAATTTTCGTTTAGGGCAGGATTTGGCTGGGTTTCCAAGGTTCCAATTGTGCGGTAATAAGCGACGCCAATGAAAAAAATAATGAGGAAAAAAGAAATGAAAGACTGTTTTCAAAACTCAAATGTACCAGTTTGTCATATCAAAGTGGTCAGTACGACAAAACGCTAATTTCATATGTAAAGACCTAATATTTAAATAAATTCACTCGTGTATTGTTCACAGCCGACTTAAGTTTATATACTATTTTGATGCGTATATACATGAAATGTTATAATTATTATGATTATATTTCTGATAATTATATTCCTGAAATGTCAGAAACTGACATTGACAATGTCAGTTTCTGACATTTCAGGAATTTTTACGGAATAGCCGTACTGGTAAGGAGGTTTGATATAAATATTTCAATATTGATACTTTCCTATTTAATAATATTTTAATCATATATATAAAAAAAATTATAAAATTCTTATAGCTAATAATTTTGGGTAATAGTTCTTGTAACTTTATTGTAGGCAAATATAATATACTCTTAAATGATGGCCATTTTTTTTAATAAATTGATAACAAATACACTCGATAAACACAAATAGTTATAAAGAAAACTTTAAAAGATAAATACATTGCGCGGTGTTGCCTCAGTTAATACTATTACAGTAGGGTGAGTAGGAACAAGGCTTTATTACTTACTACAGCGCACGAAAGTCAGACATGTTAAGCTCTCGCTGTAACAATTAATTAAGACTTGTAAGAATAAAAATAAATTGTTATTATGTTTTATATTATACTTTAGATACGGTTTTCGTTTATTCTACCATGAGGGGATATAAAAATAGTATTATTAAAATTACGGCTCTTGGGCATTTTTTTTTTATATGCCCCGGGATGGCAAATGACTCAACTCCACCTGATGGTAAGTGGTAGTAGAGTCCAAACGCGACGACGGTCAGTACAGTCGGGAAGAATGTTCTGTACTAGCCGTCCCCGCCTTGCCGGCCCGCAAGATGCCTCTTCACGCCTCGTTTGAAGGAACCCGGGTTATTCATTAATAACCATAAGGCATATCGTTATTAAATTTAAAACAATTTTTATTATTTAATTGTAAACTATCAATGGGTAAGAAACTCGATTTCACCGAGAAGAACAGATGAGAAATTAAGTAGCAGTTCTATTTCAAAAATTGAAATTATATTACAATAGAATTCACTTTATATTTATGTATACAAATCAATGAATACTAAATATTCGCTTTTTTCTATCTGAATAGCCATATTGGCTAACGAAATAGAATATAGAAGTTTATTAATAAAAAATTATATGGAATGTTTTCTTATAGAAATATTGTATATTAGGAATATATAGAAGTTGAGTAAATTGTTTTACTCGGTGGCAGGGCTTCACGCAGGCACGTCTGGTTGCGTACCATCCACTATCAATCAATCGATGGTAGCTTTATATTCAATTTAATCCTGCAACATTAAGGCTTAAAAGTGCTTATAAGAGTATATTTGAATTTAAAATGTTCTGAAGTTTTTTTTTAAACTTTTCTTATTGGGATATATCAACAAAATCTAACCGGATAATTTATAAGAAAAATAAGAAAATTTTATTGATAAAATATATATAAATATGTCAGTAATAGAATTATTCTAAGTATGTATGAGATTTCGTGGTTACAAATTTAGATATGTGCCTTATCACACATTTAAAACCTTCGCGGTATCTTATGTGACAGTCACGAAATAATCTGTGCCACTAAAGTTATATATAACGAAAAAAACCTCTAACGAATATATTGATCATCAATCAAACTCAAGCTATATATCCCGGTGCAGATGTCACTGAGCTTAGTCACCGAGCAAGGTTTTCAATTTAGTGATAACAATTTTATTTCGCTCTTTCTGTCATTATTGATTTGACATTCGAAAGAAGACAACTAAACTTATAAGTAAGGCCGTTATACATTGAAATCAACGACGAACCAATGATTTTTAACGTAACGTGATATTTAAGTTTATTTATAGACAAAATTAAAGATATCTGCGGAATCTTATTATATACATACGAACCCCAGGACGAATGTATTGACTTTGAGGAGTCGGATACTCGATTGATTTATGGGTTATATTCATCATACAGTTATATAAATTAACAAGTAAAAAGTAGTTCTAGTAGTATTAATTAATGCATCAAAATTCTAATAAAGATTCTTAGATTAATGAGCGGTGTAGTGCGTGAGCCAGTGCACTGGCATATAACAGAGGTCATAACATCCCAAAGAATCACGTGTCCAATGCGCATTTATAGTAAAGAGGTTTTATATTCGAAGGTAAAAGAAGGTGAAAATTTGCTCATTTCCGTGCCAAAAAATAAAAAAAATAATAATGAGAAATCCAATTGTTTATTAAAATATAATATAAGCAAAAACTAAAAGGTTAAAGGGCTTATACAGCAACTCTTTTTAGTAAAAACCATAACTGCAGATATTCAATTTACAAGCTTTTATTTAATTTTTTTTTAGTATATATGTATGTGTGAATCTTAACGCTAATATATATATTTAGTCGTAGTGCAGTTTTTAATTATCTAATTATATTTAAAAGTATAAGATATTTGACCTGTACTGTACACGATCTTGTTCTAACTTCGTACAATATACGTCACGTTAACGCGGGGCTTGTAAGCGATAAGCGGCAGACCGGCAGACCTTCGTCACGGTAAGCTGTCAACTGATACTTAAAACTATATTTTATAATCTACGTGATAAAAGCTATAATCGCTTAATGTGGCTTATATATTTTATATCTTTATAAGAACGGTTTTGCTTGTGTTATATAAATACTTGTGCCCTACGGTTTCACTCGCGTTATATTTAGATTGCAAACGATTAGTACTTGCTTCCGCTCCTTATCACTTTAGCGTGAATTTATAAATATATAAATAAGTACATTCCTCTAACATAAAATAAATTATTTAAGTCAAACTGATAGTTTATGAGACAAGAGCGTACAATGATACTAACTCTTTATCTTAATAAAAAGCATTATTTTCACGCTTGTCACGTCAATAGTCTAAAAGGCGGATGAAGCTGCGAAGCTCAGCTACTTATATTATAACTAGCGTCCGACCGTTGATTGGCCCTCATATGAGGTGGTATGTCCTTTCTCCTTTTCAATACCCCTGTGCAAAATTTCATGATAATCGGTTCAGTAATTAAGACATGAAAGTGACTTAATCACAAACGAACTCACTTTCTTATTGATAATACTAATAAGGATTATTATTATAATATCTTATCCGAAAAGCAAAAATTAATTTTTGCTTATTACAAACTTTTTTTGGCTCGAATTTTGAACCCAGAACATTGAAACTTGCAGCCATACAAGCTAGTCACTAGACCATGAAGGTAGTCTATGGTATTAAACTGTCGCTATAAAGAAATATAATCAAGATTCAAAAGTGCTCGTAAGAACCTACTTGGAAATCAAAACATGCTTTATTTTAAAGCTTGAAATACATTATATTTTATTATTATGTTTCATTTCACAAAATCGCGGCCACTTCTCCATTTGAATTTATATTGATATCAATACTAGAGCTAACTATGTTTATTTTTTAAAAAGTAAGATTTGACATTCCATATCGGAATGTTGCCAGTCCACACTACCAAGTTTAAAAACAAATTAGAACTCATAATAACGAATGTAATAGGTAACTGTGCAACGTATAGTATTTTTGTTTATGGATACTGCTAGCAGGCTTTTTTCTTTAAGGTGGTGCAAGTGAAATAAATAAATTGAATACAAAACATTTTATTCATATAAGGAGTATATAAATGTCCTAACTGATTCGGCCAAAGCAGCCATTTTCAAGGGAGTCTCGGACATATTACAGTGTGCTAGTGCGCAAACACAGGTGCACTCTATTCCTTTACTCTCATAATTCAATGGGACAGCAAATCCGATACGACTGGAAAGAGTTCAGGCGCAGGAGCAATTGCTTTACCTTATTATTATTATGACTAGATTAGCCAGCCATTAAACCAACTAGGTAGGCACATAAATACAAATATATATAGGGTTTCCTGGGGCACAGTATTCGTTTCAATAATTCCACGGTTATTTTTAACTTTATCTATTAATAAATTAAAATAATAATAATAATTTATTTAGAACGATCATAAGATCAGAAACAAAACGTGAAGTTCAATAGTATAACTGTAACGCAAAATCGAATGTCAAAAAAATTTTGTTAATATTACTGAACACGAATGATTATGTGGAGTCTGTATTTTTTAAGCAGAATATGCATATATTTAATTGTATTTTGACTCTGTAACAGTGGCAGCCTTCAAATTAATTCAATACTGAAACTTGACGATTCAAAAATGCCCTTATAAGTCTACTTGAATAATGAATTATTTGATTTATTCGTTATATTGCAGTTTTTTTTTGTTTTATCTTTATCAATTTTATATTAATTACTATTTTTTTGTTTTTATATTGAATTGTTACAAGTGTTAGCTATTAGTGGAAACTTAATTGATTTCCGTTAATCACAACACAAAAATAATTTCAAAGATATATAATAATTCTTTGCGTCCCAAATAAATAGAATGATGAAATTTTTACATATGTACTTCATTTAAAAGTTTTAAATTCAGAACGGTGACGGAACAACTCATAATTTTTTAAACAATCGAATAATTCTCTTCGCACTTATCCACTGGCAAATACTCGACACGTTTCCCGAAATCGGGACATCTTTAGAGCCATTACGAATCCAATCGACTTCGAACAAGATTCGGTCACCGCAACGGTGTCTTGGTGGCTGCAAGTAGGTGTATTGTAGTTCGATAACTCAGCACCGTCTGGACAATGAGGATGTAGACTTAGACAGGCCTACGGAGTTTAGAAGTGGCATTAATATAAAATAATTGATTGTAATGTTTATAGTATTTATATGTTTTTATTTTTCTCTTCTAATGTTGCTAAGATCTGTATACAGAAGAAAAAAAATTATCGAAAAATTAGACGGCAAAAAGGCCTTTCTAAGCAATTATAAATTATCACACAAGATTAATAATTAATGTTATCGGTAAAGTTGATTCAATAAAGAAGAACCAGTACTCGTTAGTAGTAACTTTGGTACTTCTAAATTAAAGATATTTTATAACAAGCTTAAAATTACCGTTTACATATTCCCTTTTTTTCGGTCGTTTAATTATCACGAGCCGCTCTGCTGATCATTGTATTATTTTTGTCAAACATTGACAGTAGCCAGAGTCAAGGCTGTTATGACAGTTGCCAGAAGTTGGCAAAAGCATAGTGTTAATTCAATATTTAACGTACGTAAAAATATTTATTATAAATTATTATTCTATACGTTGATAAGGTTATAATTATTATCTATATCAGTATTATAAAGCCGGTTATATATTTCAACAAGGTGACAAGAACAACAGTTTCCATTTGAAAAATTATTTTCACGCTGGATAGCGCGCTTGTGAAAGAAGGTTTTATAATCTATATAACTTCACATAACGAGTAGCCATAAACGTCAACCAATATGGCGGACTGTAAGAAATTGATAGCTTTACATTTAATTAAATTCTATAACAATCGGATGTAATAGAGCTGTTTGAATAAAGTATGTATTAATTTTGATTCTTTAAGAACTTTTTATCTGCAAACGCGAGCGAAACCGCAGTACACTGCTAGTGAAATAATAACTTACAATTTAGTAATCAAGATGTAAACTAAAATAGAAATATCCTATCGACTTTGATTCCTAATTTTTATTTCATTTCGTTTTTTCCCATTTGACGTAATTTTAATTTGGCTTCAAAATATTTACTTCTTTTAATTTTATTTATCGGCAAAGTAATATTCGTGTTAAAAAAGCTATTGCGTTACTTCCTTAAAAAATATGTTAAGGCCGGTTATGTTTAAATAAGTATTAATACGCTTTTAGAAATTTAGTTATAACCAAAAATTATTTGACTGGTTGGTTGGCGTGATACTTACTTGCCTTTACGCCGAAGGTTGTGGGTTCGATTCAAACCCAGGACAGACATTTGTGTGCATGAACATGTCTGTTTGTCCTGAGCCTGGGTGTAATTATCTATATAAGTATTCATTTACAAAAGAAAAAGTAGAATATGTATTATATCGGTTGTCTGGTTTCCATAGTACAAGCTCTGCTTACTTTGGGATCAGGTTGCCGTGTGTGAATAATGTCCCAGGATATTATTAATATTTAATTCATTTAGATAAGATATGCTATTAAAATCTTAGTGATATTTAATTCTATATAATATTTTTAGGGGATTTGAAAGGATTTTTGCAAATGTTATAAGACTAACTTATAGAATTGTTTCCTTAAAAATATCCCGAATTAATAACTGTTCGAGAATGCAAAACGAAATCACATTCGCTTTAAAACTTATAATTAAAATAGTATTTTTAAAATTATTCAATTCGCAAGAACTTATTTTAATTATTTAATTCGTTCAGAAATAGTTTTTTATCATAGTAAAACCGACAAGACAAAAAGTTAAGAACAGTTTTTAAACGAAAATGTATTTGTTGAAACGTCTGTTATTCGATAGCTTATGTCTGGAATCAATGAAGGAGGTGTTAAACAACATGTAATACATTTCAGTTGACACCAAGTTTCTTACGTCGACGCCATCTTGCAAACTTCGTAAACTCGCCAACTTTCAACTACCGACAGACGAGGGAGATATCATCGTGCATACACTTCGAAAATTGATTATGAAATAATGTTTTTGTATTACCAACGCTCCACTGGAGAGAATACGTTAAACATTACCTCGAATTAGTATGTTTTAATTTGAATAAATATTAGGAACGTTAAGTTTATTTACCAACAAATATGATTATTTTGATTACATCTGTTTTTCTATATTTGTGACTGACTTTAATAAGTTATAAGATAAAACAGCAAGCCTTACAATTGAGGAAACTGTATTAAAGCGTACAATTACTATACTGTATGGTATGGTAATACTGGTGGTAGAGCTTTGTGCAAGCTGGTCTGGGTAGGTACCACCCACTCATCAGATATTCTACCGCAAAACAGCAGTACTTGGTATTGTTTTGTTCTGGTTTGAAGGGTGAGTGAGCCAGTGTAATTACAGGCACAAGGGACATAACATCTTAGTTCCCAAGGTTGGTGGCGCATTGGTGATGTAAGCGATGGTTAAGATTTCTTACAATGCCAATGTCTAAGGGCGTTGGTGACCACTTACCATCAGGTATGCTCGTCCACCTTCCTATTCTATAAAAAAAATCACCTAAAGTAATTATCAGGTTCATAATGTATGTCATGATGAAGGTATGGAGATAAAAAATTGGAATTTTAAAACATATACAAAAATGGCGGAATTTCGTTGCGAATCTTAATATAGATTTTAATTAGGAATGGAGTTTGTGTAGTAATTTGAGGAATGCTCGATGTGTTTCAGAAATACTACGGTTAGAAATCATAATGATTGAAACCATTTTTTTAAATAGTATATTTCTAATTAACATATCAATTATTTACATTAAGGGCTTAAATATATAATAATAGTCTAATTCAACGCAAGGTTTTGACCCTTTTGTACCGTTCGTGGTTCTGACCGGCCTTTCAACGATTCACCTTATGGCAACATATTCTAAGAAATTTTCTATTTCCTATAAATTGTCTCTAAAAAGATATTTATCTATGTCTGTTCGAGACGTAGATCGTCCGATATAGTATCTCTTCAGCTGCCCTTGTAGGTCGATTTCATAATAGCCTTTATAAACCTCTCAAGATTTGAGTTGCATGTAGGGATGGAAGATACTGGGTCTTTGCAATTTTTCTGTAAACAGGAATATTTCATACTTCCTCTTTATAAATAAGTGAAAAAACATTAATAAAAATAACGTTACAAATGTATTAATTTCTATATTAAAAATCACTTGGTGATAAGGTAGATGCCACCAGCTCATCATAACATCTTATTTGCTAAGGTTGGTGATGATGTAAGGAACGGTTAATATTTCTTAAAGCGTAAATGTTTTTGTGCAATAGTGACTGGTAGCTCATGTGCCCGCCAATCTATTTTATAAAAAAAAAAAAACAGAGAAAATATTTCGAATAATCTTTGCGCATACAACACATTTTTTTGTGTTTATAATTCATCTCGTGCTTGACGGTGAAGTAAAATATTTTAGGTACCACCCACTCATCAGATATTCTACCGCAAAACAGCAATACTTGATATTGTTGTGTTCCGGTTTGAAGGGTGAGTGAGCCAGTGTAATTACAGGCACAAGGGACATAAAATCTTAGTTCCCAAGGTTAGTGGCGCATTGGCTATAAGCGATGGTTGACATTTCTTACAATGCCAATGTCTAAGAGCGTTTGGTGACCACTTACCATCAGGTGGCCCATATGCTCGTCCACCTTATTATTCTATAACAAAAAAAAAACATCGTGAGGAAACCTGCATCTGTTAAATTTCATTGAAATTATACCACATGTGTATTCTACCAACCCGCGTTGGAGCAGCGTGGTGGAATAAGCTCCAAACCTTCTCCTCAAAAGGGAGAGGAGGCCTTAGCCCAGCAGTGGCACATTAACAGGCTTTTATACAACACATTATTAGGAAACGAAAGTATTTTTTAAAATTTCAAGTCACTATGTATATATGTAATAGTTTAAGCTGTATATTAATAGTCAATCGGCCAAGCCTTTAAATTAGCCATAAAATATAACATAAAATTTCTAATTAATTAAATGCCTTGCCGTAGCAAGAAATATGATTTATATAGTAAAACAGTACTTTTAACTAACTCTATAGAATTAATTCTTTAGCGGGAAAAAATTGCCTAATAGATTAACACATATTATAATCAATTATTAAGTTAAATATTGTTTCTTTTATTTTTTATTATAAGATTACAATAATTGTTTTTTTAATTAATATTTATCTATCTTTTTATTTTAGTAAGAAACGCAAGAATTTAATAAAAAATCTTAATTAATTTCGAGCTAAAAGGAACTTAATATGTTTTTCATTGTTTTATTTATTGTCATTCTATACTTGATTTTTCATTTATTTGTATATTAAATTAAAAATAAAATACTAGGATTTAGAGACACTATATACGGGTTATTTTATTTGAAGGTTAGTAGTAATTACAAATAATTAAATTCAATAGAGCCATACCGTCAATTTTGGATGTTTATTATATTAGTAATCACGTGGTATATGGCGTCCAAACTCGTACGGTTGTTCATTTCAATTCAGCTGTGACTAATGATGAATTTGTCGTGTAACTCAGAATTCTATGCATTTAAGAAATGTCTCAATTTTATATCATTTAATTTTTATTATCATTTAGTAACAACAAACAAGGTTGTTCGGGATTTGAAAACAATTAAGAACGGCCGAGAAGACGATAAAGATTCTGAAATGACAATATTTCTCAACATATCGGGCCATTTTTCCGATAATAGAACGCGGCGTCCCGCTCACGGTTCCGCGGCGATGTTGCGCAAACGCTAAAGCCCAGAGCTAAAACAGCTCGTCTAAATTTAGTTCTGCAACACTGCATCGGATCGTGTCAAGCCCATAGAAAACATTAACACCGTTAGCCGACGATATATGGCCACCGCATATTCGCAGCCAGATTTTCGGCAACACAAATTGCTGTATAATATTCAATTAGGTCGACGATATTGATGGTGAGCCCGCCGGTCCGCAATTTTGGTCGGCGCATCTGCCGCCCGGACACGCGTACGGTAATATACGATTAGTTTTCCGATCGTTCCCGCCAGCCCGCTATCGAACCCATTATCTGACTAGAGTCGTACCGCGTTGCGATCTCTCGACTCGATTCGTCCCTCAAGGTGCGCCGCTGCGGGGACACGGCTAAATATAACACACGCGTTCATTTTTCCTCGGACCGGTCGCCGTACGGCGTCCGGCACGTTGCCAGATCTACGTCACACCTCTATTACCTCATAAACGATAAACTTTCGGAAAGGACTTTAAAATTAGCAAGGACGCCGGTTCGGTACGTCGCCGGTCGAATGGTATTTCTGTGCGACACCAGAGCTCGATAATTACGCAAGTCCGCGTCGAAGATGGCCGAACCATGGCGGCGAAGACGCGGGAGAGGAGAGATGAGCTGTCACGGGATATTTATGAAATTCGAACTAAAATAGATCCAGTAGTGGCTTCGAACGAGTCACCTTGACGGGGCGGCGTTATATAATGGACGCGTGCGAATCGATCGAGAGAACGGTCAAATCGATTTCCAAAATGTTGAAAATTCCACGCAATCGATGACGTATCGACGTGTGACGCGTGTTTAGTGTTGCCACTCCTCCGTTCGACTAATAAATTTATTGTTTGGCATGTAAACGGATGCGTTCGAGCCAAGAAATTACAGCGTTCGGTAAAAAAAATATTGAATGAACCGGCGGAATGATGGCGCAGTCTAATCGGGAACGCCTCGCAGCCTTGCCAAACACTATCTTGTTTATAGTTCAACACTTGCACAAGATTTTTTTGATTATGGATTGTTTACTAGCAATACTGGGAGAGCCGTACGCCTCGATGCGGAACGTCGACTTTACTTCTCGAGATTTTTTATCGTAGTTTTAATTACTTCTTTCTTCCTAATGACGTCGGTGGCTATTGAAACGGGCGGCACTCGAGTGTGGACGTGATTCTCGTTTTATTTTCAGCGGTGCATTTTTGTCTAATTTTAATAAAGGGTCATTGCAAAGCTAAGACGTCTCACAGCGTCGTTACGTATTCCGTAGATGCATTAAGGATGGCGTAGCATTTCAAGTGTTTTCTCCGAGTGTGATCTATGTGATGAATTAATGATCAATATATGATTTGAATGTATTCTGCGTCTGGCGCCACGTCTTTCATGTAACTAACTATGTCTTATTAATAATGATTTATAGGCGGATACCATTATACAATCGAGTATAGTAATTTTATTGCATAGTAAAATTCGTGGAATATCGATAATGTGTTCCGCGAATCGACGGCCCATCACTAGTCGTAGAGACCTGACCACGCAAAGCAAATTACCGAGGCGATATTGTCATAACTCGGTGTCACTAGTGCATTTATCAGTCCATACATTATACCAATATTCAAACATACGAGCTCAATATCTTACCCTAAGCCCTCGACAACAGTAAGCTAACTTACACGAGGATTAGTGATGTGGGTAGTTGTAATCCCGTAGTATCCCGGGACAACACCGGGATATATTTGCATACGATTGCCGTTAAACGTCATCCGTTGGGGTTCGAGACGTCGTCGTCTTAGCAGGATTTGGAAGTTATACTGCACGTGAATAATTTTCACCGATTTTCCGGCTTGATTGCGGGATTTGCATGATTTCGGATGCTCAACGGCTTCTATTACACTAATGGCCTCATTCTGAGTTATCTCCGTGTTTTCAAGTGCACGATACCAGCGTAATGTATGTTTGTTTGTTGAAGTAATCTTTTAAATGAGTTTATAAGTGTTGTGTATTACAACTATATGGAAGAAAACAACTGTTCTAATTAATAGTTGAGTATTTGAGTTTATATGTCAATATATGGTTTTAAGAGCTTTAAGTATATTTTTGTTTATTAACGATAATTTAAAATTTATAATTCGTATATTAAGAATTAAAATTAAAATTGGCTGTTTATAAATTATTAGTATGCGTTGCCTGGATATGATTTTTCGTAAAATTTAACAATAACAGCTTAATTTCCTTAAAACTCTTTTAATTAACTAAAATGTTATTTTGTTTCTTCAACCAAATAAAAAAGGCACTAAACGTTAAAAAAACAACCGATATGTTACGCAACCATGACACATCTGTAAACAATAGCAATTACAATGCAAATATTAACATAACATTTATACAATACAGGCCTGACCATTGTCGAGAAAAAAAAATTGATCGTGATTAGAATGGTACGCCTTTCGCGAGTGTCAGTGCATCGGCCTCAACTCACCTTGTGTGACGCGAAAGGAATATAAAACGTAGTGCAACGCGGGACTCGCGTTGATCTGCGTTTTTTGAATATAACGGGATAACGGGATTTCGGTGTTTCCGCAGCATTATTTTTTTATTAAATTAAAATTTTGATCGTGTTCTTCAATAATCAAATATTATATTCAATTTAATCAAAGATCGACTTCTATGTTTTCGATTGAGCTTAGTCAAAGAAGCAGTTAAATTTTTCATCCATAAAATAAGAAATGTAGAGCAAAAATATTTACGTAAAAAAAGCTTTTGGTTACTCTAAAAAATAACGGCTTGAGACTGTAAGTTGAGTAATAGGAAATACTTCTCCGTCGACCTGTATTGGAGCATTTTCATGTTTTCAAACAGTGGAAATCTTCAGTAAGGTCTTCTTGGTGGAGAAACCGGGTTATGTGGTATAAAGCTCTAAAACCAAAACTCTAAATTCTTAAATGAGGAAGCCGATGCTTAGCAATTTGGATGCTATTACTTTTTACTTTTCATTGTTTAAAATAATTTCTATGTGAACCGTTAGTTTTTTTACCCAAAAAATTAAGCCATTAGATCAATTTACCAATAAAATTCTTGTTTGACTGGACAAACATTCACATTAATATATAATAATGGAGACAGATTTGTTTATCATAACTTTGTTTTACAACTTTGTCATAACTTATCGTTTATTATCATAATTATTATACTACAACAAAAACGAATTAAGGGATTCTGATGGACGTGTATCTGATGGGTTATTTCAACGGCTGGAAATTCCGAAATGCAGGGTTGGTTTTCAGACATTACAGATTACTGGTACTGACAAAAAGTCCTTAGTCGGCTACCATAAGCACTTATTGAACTACCCCTCAATTCAAATGAAATGGAATCAAGATCCTTTTTTTTTAAATTATTACACTTATTGATTGTCAAATTGAAGTTCACCACCGGTTTGCTACCCTGACCAAAAATTGGTAAAAAACTCAGCAGGTTTTTGGTTTTAATTTTGTAAATGCTTACATTTTTTTATAATATAGGCGGTCAGGTAATTTTGCCATCTGATGACTAATCGTCACCACCCATTGACATTGATATTGTAAGAAATATTAATCATCCCTTATATCGCCAACGCGCCACCAACCTTGGGAACCAAGATACTATGGCTCGGTAGAATATCGGATGAGTTGGTGGTACCTACCCAGTGTTTGGACGAGGCCCTATCAGCAAGTAAATATTTTAAATATAAGAAGGAAATAGCAAAGAGACGTTCTCATCTACTCTGCCAGAACTCAGAACTAACAAAGTCCTGAGCTGAAATCAATAAAACTATTTAAGATTAGATTGTGTCCCCAAACAAATAAACTCAACAAACACTGTTTTATATCGATGTTTAGCTTCTCGAATACCCTTGAAAACTTTGTAGTTGTGAAAGAACCGAACTATGCTGGAGTTTGTCAAAAACTTACGATTTAATCTGTGTAGTCAGTATCATTCTAGTTTCGGTATTATTCTTCATGGGATTGCTTTTTAGTTTTCAATTTTATTTTAAGTTTACTTATTGCTTTTGTAGTTAAAATGATATATTTGTTTAGGAAGATAAATTGCTATTTCGTTGTTATATTTTTATAAAAGAGCTTATGTCGGTGTTTTATCGTGTGGAAAATTTATAACTTCATAAAAGAATTGTGTCGTTTTGTTTCTGCGTGATTTTTGCCAAGTTGGTGTTAGGGCTTTGTGCAAGCCCGTCTTGAGTAGGTACTACCCACTTATCATATATACTACCGCCTAACAGCAATATTTATTATTGTTGCGTTCCGGTTTGAAGGGTGAGTGAGCCAGTACATTACAGACGCAAGGAACCTAACATATTGGTTGGTGGCGCATTGGCGATATAAGAGATGGTTAATATTTCTTACAATACCAGTTTCTGTAAGCGGTGGTGACCACTTAACATCAGGTGGCCCACTAGTCTTGGCACAATCGTCTTCATCCTCCCATGCGGGCGAAACCGGAAACTCCGTTACTAATATTTTTAACAAAAGCTTCTAATTTTTTTTTTTAGTAAATTTAATACTACCAATATACAATAATATAAACTGATAAGTTACATCAATATAAGATCTCATTTAAGCATACGACTGACTGAATATTACTTATAGTAACGTTGCTATCATTAATGACCATGATATTTTATCCACACTGAGCTTAAAGTATACTCCACTTTCTATATTTATTTTACCTTATTGTCATCCTCCTAATATTTATGATATAATTTGCATGTTTCGAATTTCGAATGGTTTTTTCTACAATTATTTTTTAGGCTGCCAAAATAAAAACTGATTAGGTACATATATTATAAACATTAAAGTACAAATAATACCTATTAAAGTTGAAGAAACCTGACGTTTTCATATGTTTAATTTATCAGTACTTGGTAAACTTTTTAAATTATTTTTTATATATGTATATATAGTAACAGCCTGTTAATGTTTGGAGCTGGGTAAAGACATCTCCTTTTGTGGCGAAGGTTTATAGCTTATCTAATATATTCTTCATAATGCGTTTTTGCACGAGATGAATTATAAGCAAATTATACGGACGAAAACTCAGTGATGCTGGCTCGGATTTGAACCAGCAATATTTGGTTACGTTTCACTTGTTCTCACCTATCAGCCCTCACTCATAATATTTAAATTACATAAAATAAAATTATTTTCATAAATTTAAAACTTCCTTAAAATAGCCGTTATTTTTAAAAAGTGTTGCTTGTTAAAAAAAAATAAAATAATGAAAGAATACAAGGATCGGTAAAGAATTTTATACAACATATAAATTGGAGTAAAATCCCGCCAATTTCTATCTAACAAACGTATTTAAAACTTTATTCTAAAATAAATGAAACGGATAATTTAAGTAGTCACATTAATGAAATAACTTCGCAGTGAGTATTTAAGCTCTCCCGGACTTAGTAGTATATTAATGCAAACTTTAACCGACCCGCGGTTCCCGGATGTCTTAAGGAGTTATGCCTGATGAATGCACTTGTCTCCAAGAAGGCACGTACAAACATACGAGTACACAGACATGGAGAGTGGAATTCTAATAAAGTTGTTGTTTTAATGCGATCCCTGTCGCTTCTGGTAAACGTGTATTATCTGTGACCGCATCTTGTCTGTGGTTTTATCTGACGAATGTTTTGGTGGGAAATCTCTATGAATTATGTAATTGTATTTATTTGTTATATTTCGAAAGTAAAATGCAATGTTGAACAAAACGCATGTGAAGTATCGATATTGATGGTAATCGAAACAATTTAAAGCTAAATAAAAATATAGAATTTCGTTACTAATTAAATCACTATATTTTCTTACTATTATAATAATAATAAATAAAGAAGTGTACAATTTACGACCTTAGTACATTCAAGAGAGTAGATATGTTTTAGATCCATTTTTTATTATTATTTGAAGTATATTTTCAAGATCGAATTTTAGCGTAAAAATTTTATGGATTAAGTTTGATATTTGTATTTTTTTAATATTTTTTGGTAAGGGATACAAGTATTATGCCACTTACTGTCATAAATATTGGCACTGTGAGTGCACGGAAACCTGTGGATGTAAAATATTATTTCCTATCCTTCGAATTGGTACACGTCAATACAAAAAAAAAATGACAGGATGCTTACAGGAAATAGCCCTTTAAAATACTTTCGGATTCATTCTTAAAAATAAAAATTACTAATCATATAATAAATATATTTTGATTTTTGCTTAAGATGCCCGTTAGGCTGTATACTATTTTGTATATGAATATATATTTAACTAGAATAGAAAAAATCAAGATTCAAAATCCGTTTGACAGTTTTCATATACACATACGTAAATGCATAGATACGATGTATTTAAATAAAGTATGTAATAGCGTTAATGTCTTACTGCTGAGCACAACTTATTCCACCACTGCTCAAATGGTGGTTGGTGGATAACATATGACAGAGTTTCATCTGACACATGGTTACCTCACGATGCTTCTATCAAGGCTGAGTTCAAGGTGAAATATAAACAACGAATTAAGCAAACGGAAATTTACATAAACCAATAATATTTTATATATTTGGTTAAAAAAATACTATACATACGATATTTGTTAGAAGTTTGTTAAATGTATATTGCAATAACAAAAAGTTTGAATTGAGTTGAGTTGCAAAGTTACTTTAAACAATTGCTGATAAAATGGGTCAACATTTCATATTACAGAACTATCAATGTTAGTGAGAAGTGAGCGCATTGTTTCCGTAATGTTTTCTTAAAAAAATATATACAAGGGAAAACTGCATAAATATACCACTGTTGGGCAGTGGACTATTTTTCTTTTGAGATAAAAATTCGCAGCTCATTTCAGCTAGTAGAATTCATTTTAATTATGTGGCAGAATTTGATTCGACACATGCATTATTTATAATATTTATCGTGGAACGCAAAAAAAAAACATAATCAATTATATATTATATTAGTTAGGGTATATGTTTTACGTTAAAAAATGATAGCTAAGAACGTGCTAGCTGTCACTAGACAAATATAAACAGTGACTTGCTGTCAAAAGACAAATATGTTGATATTTTATTGCATTTTATCGCAGCTGGGTAAAATATAATATCCATCTGTAAAGCCGTTGCATTAAAACTACAGTTGATGTAGCTAAGCTCTTACGAGGAAGGTCGGTGAGTGCTGGGTTTCGTCACAGTGATAGCGATTTTAAGACATTTTGATAATGTCTGCGCTCAATGTGGTATCTCAATATCTTATTTTCTTTTTCATATCAGAGCTTTCCATAATTGAAATATTTATTTTTACCTTACTGCCTTAAAAACTACTTTGACCGATCTCTTTGGAAAGCATATTCTCAGCTGCATTGTGAAAATTAATGATATCATTAATTTTAATCTCACGAAATAAATACAGTTGGTAACGATTGCGTCGTAGTTTTAAATGATAAAATTTTAATTAAATTTTCATTATAAAGTTAATTTTATTCGAAATTATAACGTTGTACTCATTTGTTATTTCCTTTGGTAAACAAAGCGGTCTTATGTTTGTCTTATCGTTAATGCCTTAAGATCTATTTTCACCGATCTCTTTGGAAAGCATAAATATTTTAACTGCTACTCTATAATATTGGGCACGTAATGATACATATATTAGGAAACTACGCTCTTTCAAAACGCAATCTTTTAATATTGCAATTCATTATTGGTATTATTTTTATATACACGTATTATATAAGAATTTGTGACGAGACTGTTCGATTGGCTGACAAACAAATATTATATATATATATAGTATATAGTAACAGCCTGTTAATGTCCCACTGCTGGGCTAAGGCCTCCTCTCCCTTTTGAGGAGAAGGTTGTGGAGCTTATTCCACCACGCTGCTCCAATGCGGGTTGGTAGAATACACATGTGGCAGAATTTCAATGAAATGAGACACATGCAGGTTTCCTCACGATGTTTTCCTTCACCGTTAAGCACGAGATGAATTATAATCACAAATATTATATAATAAAGAAAATACTATTATTATATTATATATATATATGTTTGCATTGATTGTTTCAACCATATTTAATGCATGGATTACACGGTAGCATGCGCAAGCGATTCCGTTGCGCTCCTCGTTAAGACGGAAAGGGTACCGCTGGTTTTTTAGTGGGTATTCCGATGACCGGAGCGCACTCCGCGCCTTGAAAACCGGCGAGCCTCTCGCTGTTTCCGTGTGGAAAACTAAACTAATTTTTTTTAAGTGATTTTTTTTTAAATTGTTCTTTACAGTCCCTTATATAATTGCTATAATAATTGTATTCAATTTAATGTATATAAGAACTTCATTAGAGTTTATGTTACAATATATTGTTAATTTCTATAAAACTACTTTTTTCAATGTCGTTTAATATTATGAATTTCTATTGATTCAATTTAGTTGAGAATGGATAGTATTGGCCTTTGATTCACTAGCCTATACTACTATAAAACCGATATCTGATTCTATTAGCGTTTGAATTGCATTTAAGAGCTGGTCGAGAGTGATTTTAGTTGAAATGATATCAAACAGTATTAGAAGTTTCAGAAGATTGGTATTGATATTTAACTGTTTAACTCTTGGAAAAGGCTTGAGTGCAGTACGATGTGAGTTCTGTGTTTAAGCATCTATAATATACGTCTATATTTTGAATGTATGTAATAATATAATAACGTTGAAGTGTTTGCTTAGAGCTATCAGTCCGATTTAAAAAAATATTTGAGTTGAATATGTTATATATTTCGAAAGGTTATTGTCTATATAACATGACGTTACGACCAACTGAGACATAGCAGTAACGTTTAACGCGAGTGAAGCCGCGCGAAGCAAATAGTTCAATATATTAAGCATTTTTTGATTAATATTCGAATTGATGTATAAAAAATTTGAAATTCAATTCTATCATGATGTTTGTTGTATATATCCACAGAAAGCGGTATTTTTTTTAAAGTGCATCTTATTACGATATATTTTAAAATCGAAAAAATAAATCTGTCTAATATTTTAATTTAAAAATTACCGCTGGTACTGATTACAATACGTTAGAATGAAAAGACTGGCCTAAGAATCTTCACGGTATTATGTATTTTAAAAACGACTCAAAAAACATGTAATGGTATCTATTAATAAAACAAAATAATACGATATACACAAACCGCTGTAACAGAGACCGCGCGTTCAGTTCTTGAAGCTATTTTCTATTTCTGCACAAACAGTTCAGCTGCTGTTGGTCTTCAACTTGTTGGTAATGCGATATAAATACACACACACATTTGTATAAAGTCGATAGATTTGATGATTCTGTATTTCATCCAAGTTTGGTTTCAAATGTAGGGCAATGTTTCGTTCGTATTGTGTTCAGCGCATGTTTAACTTACAGGGCTAAAATTTTAAAAGGATTAAGGAGTATTTTGTTTTAAATATATTGTGGATTTTTGGTTTTAAATTATTGTTTCTTAGCATCGTACAGACATACATTGGCTTTTTTATTTTAATACATTATGGTTTTTTTAAATAGCAATATTAATAAATAAAATTTAATATAAAAAATTCATTGTTTTTTGTATTTATAAAATGTTTTGTTATTTATTGAAGCAGTCATTATTGTGGATGATAAAAATACTAAAATATTTATTTTAGTTTTGTAAAGTAGATAATTTAGCATTTAATATATAAACTGTTTTTACATTTTACTCCAAAAGTTTTTTTTTCACAATGGTAACATTATAATTCAAGGATACGTAAAGTCATGTAAATAAATACCGTTTCTTTGATGGTAAGAAAGCGGGTTGATATCGAAGGTGTTTTCTTTAGTTTACGATCTATCGTTAAATGAAATGTGTTGTTTTTATGGTGGTTCTTACACCATGACACATTGACTGGATGAGATCAGCATTACATATTGAGGGTAGTATTTTTATCGTAATTAGTTCTATAACTTATAGGAGCTTTATACATTTTTTTTATCTATCTTTGCCAATCTTTGTTTTTTTTTTGCTTTTCGCTAATAAAAATAGTGAAGGTACTAGTTAATTAGACTTTGTTGATTTTAAGATACATATCAACTTAATTTTATTTAAATACCGTAACTTTGTAAACTTTGAAAAATAGTAACTAATAAGTTTCTTGCTGATACTTCATAGATTATTCATACAATCCTGTTAAATTATGATTTGAATGTATTTGAACAAAGTATATTTATATTAAATAAATCATAATACTAGATAACAATTTTTTATGAAGTTTATTTTTAAGTTAATATATCTTTTTCGATAGGATTTTACGAGCTTTAGTTGTAATTTTAGAAAATTGTGAGATGAAATTAATTTTACCGGCTAGTACAGTGGGTATCGCTGTTTAATATTATGAGTTAAGACTGAGCTGAAGTTTATAATCCAGAACTATACTCACAGAGTAACGCATATTTGACAGAACAACATTTATCGAATACTTGAATCGTGATTATTTAAATTTTCTTTTTTTTTAAAGTATAGGTCGGTGGACGAGCATATGGACCACCTGATGGTAAGTGGTCACCAACGCCCATAGACATTGGCATTGTAAAAAATATTACCAATGCTTACATCGCCTATGCGCCACCAACGTTGGGAACTAAGATGTTATGTCCCTTGGGCCTGTAATTACACTGGCTCACTCACCCTTCAAACCGGAACACAAGCAAGCACTGCTGTTTTGCGGTAGAATATCTGATAAGTGAGTGATACCTACGAGCTTGCACAAAGCCCTACCATCAGAAAATAGGTTAATTAATTTCTTTATGTTTTTTTTCTCTGTTTATAATCAATACTAGTTATAGTGGAAACTTGATTGGTTTATGTGTTATCACACTGTAACACATCAGTCCTACCAAAGGGTGTGATGTCTTCAGGGTTGTATGTGTGTGTATGACTTAGATGTATGTGGTATCGTTAGAATTCTTATATAATCTCGAGTTACATATAAATTTTTAGTTCTTTTTTTTGTAGAACAGTGTGTTTTATGATTTTTGTCATCGTCAAATCGTACTGTTTCTTTTCCGAAGACGGAATATATAGTTAATATTTCGGCTGCTATAATATTTGTATATTATTTTTTAGTGTGAACAATGCGTTTGTGTTTGTAAGAGGGATTCACGCCAACTGCGTTTTGAAAGTTTTAAAATATTTATGCAATTCCAATTTCCTATATGCAATGTTGACGTGTTAGCGTAATATATTGAATTTGTGTTCAAATGCGTTTTATAGAAATTCCTCGATTCGAAGCTTCGGGTAAACTTCACCGACTTTAAATTCAAACGGCGTGCAGGCTAACTACCTAAATGCATATAATCGAATTTTGCATTCAGTTTACAACAATGGGGATTTATTGTAGAATTACGTGCGCTGTCCACTAAGCGAATGCGTTTCTGGACGCATCATCGCATCACTTGTTGCGCGCCAAAACAGCGCGTGGCAAGATGGCGACTTTATTTTTTTCATGGCGTATTTCCGCGTGTGCCGTAATTTTGGCCAGTGCTCCTGTGTGACGTAGGCGACCCAGTTAGGTACGCCAAGCGGTGCCAGGGCCAAGTCCAGCCGGGCATCCCCAATGAACCGGCGCCAATATCTATAAAATAAATTGGACGACCGCGAAATAAAGACGGAAAAAATAATAATGAAGGAATCGTAAGCGTTGAACGATTTGCCGCCAAAATTTTCAGGGTGAACGCACTCCAGTGTTTTGGCAATGTTTGTGGCTGTGTGTTGGAAGTTTTCCTAATAGTTCGTGTGATTCGATAAGGGGGGGGGGTGTTATGCTGCTTTTATTGTTAGTTTGTAAACACGACTAGATATTTCATATACTTTCATTTGAGCAAGTTCACATTTTGGAAGGAAAAGTGATTATGGTCACACACGTGTTATCTGAACATTTCATTGTGTACTCGGCTCGAATGATTTCTTTCTCGCTATAATTATTTATGTATTTATTTAGGTTCACTCTTGATTATTTATTCAATATGAATTCCTCATGTTACTTTTAATGCAACTATTACTTACGGTTAGACTTTACACAACTATATTAAAAAATCACAGGATTGGTATAAAAAGTCACCATATAACGAAAAACAATATTTATTCTATAAAGCACTCACGAACAGACTTTCAAAACGTTATTGAGGAAAAATGGTACCGTTCGATATTGTCAATGCAACTACAGAAAAATCTGACATTATGATAATTACGACCTATTATTATTAGCTCAGAGGAATAAGTGAGCTCATAGGGAAGATACTTTAACGGACACCCATAAAATTTCTTCACCCCACTAAAATCCACATCTATTAATGAATAGTTCCTTATATATATAATATTCTATACTAAATTATATATATAAAAGAGCTTATTTTTAATTGATTTTCAAACATATCATTACAATTCTGATTAATACATGCAATATGATTATAAAATATAATTATAATATACTGAGATTCTTATCAATTCTCGATTGAATCTACATTCAAACCGGTATGTATAAATTATGATTAAATAATTTTATTAATAGACTTTATAACATTATATATTTTACAAACGCTTTATATTTTGATATTATATTGTTAGATTCAAGATCGAAACGTGCTTTTAAGTTGCCTTCAAGAAAGATCATTTTTTTAATTATTTCATGTAAATTTTCGAAGTTTAATATTAAGCCGATAATTTTAACCTTTCATATAATCATCACCAAATTTGAAACTTTCGTAGTTACAATAGAGATTTTCAAAAATAACTAAGATGAGATATCTTTTAAATAATTTTATTACTAAGTTAATTGTAGAACCTTTGTTTCGAACCGGTGATAGTTTTACATTTTTTTAATCTTGTTTAATGACGATTGAAATGTGCTGCAGTGCTAATCTGTAAGAACTCGCTTCATTACTCACCCGTAAACCTTGATAACTGGCTTATGTGATATACAATTTTGACGTGTGTGTTCTTGAAATATAATTATTATGGTCAATATCGCATATCACTTTGTGATATTTTACGACCGTTTTCTCCGTTGTGTATATAATATATATTTGTATATAATAGCCCTAATAAGTATGAGAAGATAGGAGCTGTTACGTTCAAGTTTATTTTGATATTGTTATTTGTATCGGCGAATTCTTAACATTTCTGCACAAAGTTAGGCGATTGTCTTAAAGTATACTTTGATATGTTTAAAGTTATATATAGTACGTCTTTATTCTGTTGCCAACTGTATTTTAGCTCAGTATTTTCTATTCATATGCAATATATTTGCACCTGTATTTTGATAGCTTTACGATGCTTTTCTTTATTTTCTTTTAGTTTTAAAATTTCATGTTTGTTTCTCTAACGTTGGTCATTGCGTTGCAAATGGAGGATGTTTATACAACATTTTAAGCAGTTTAATGCAAATCCAATTTTTTAATTTTTGGTTTTAAATTCCAATTGATTTTTTTTTGTTTAGTTTCGAAATGTCTTATGGTTAAGTTTGTTATATTATTTGTTTTATTTTACGCGTCAGTAATTTATTTTGTTTATTTTAAATTATTAATTATGGTACATATCTTATCTCTGTTATAATATTTTTGGTTAAACTTAAATAATGAACGAATGTTTTTTATTTTAATTAGCCTTCAAGGATGTGTGTATTATATATTATGTTATATAATGTGTCTTCTTAAAATAAAGGGACATTGCAAGCATTTAAAGATATAAGTTTCTAAATGCAATGCCTAGAAAACACCTAAAATATGTAATCAATTGACGACTTCCTGGTTTCTATTGAGGGAAATGTCATCGTACATCAGTAACATCGTTTTTGAGTTACAAACCGTTGTTGCTATAAAGTTTTGAGTCACTAAGGTATGACTAGGCGGGACTTCGTAAGTTACGAAACGTTATTTATTGGGACGCTTTTGGATTATAGGTATAATTGTTTCTTGAATATAAATATGTTGTATACAAGTAAATACTTGACATAACTTAGTCAATAACTTCATATGATATGTTGCTTATTAATTGAAAAAACGTTAATCAAATCGCTTAATCCAAAAACCATCCAAGTCGTCCTTGAACCGTACTTTCACCAACTAGATCAGTACAATCACCTCAAGAAATGGTCAAGTAACTGGCAAGTTTACCAATCGACACTGCCAGTACCACGTGCCTTCAGGTCCTGCCAACAGTGCTTGGCAGAGCGGCGCTACGTCTGGCGTCCCCGCCAATTCGATGTTTTGACTGGATCTTTGTTTATAAATCTTGGAACGGTCGGGTGTGATGTATCCCATATGATTTTCATTGATGTTACGTGTGGGCGTTTGTAGTACTATTATAGAGTGAGGTAAAGCGTTTTATATCAAAGAAATTTATGCGATTATACTGCGTAGCTCCGTACGCTTTGTAGGTCTGTGTACGACGATGTTGATCTCTATTTAGTAAATTTTTAAATTGCGAACACTGATTTTCACCACATACTGAAGGTATTTTAAGAAGGTAGGTTAAGAAAAAATAAATAAAAATACTGGTTAACTAAGCTCTGCTAAAATATAACCTAAACCCATTTGGTTTCACCTACATTATACTCGTAGCGTGGTATTATATTGTCTATAACCTTAATTAATGGGCTTTTAAACAAAAAAAAAACATTCCCTTAATAATCCTAGATTCGATGCTAAATTTGATAGGATTCTCATTAAATGATGATTATCGTGTTAACTTTAATTTAGTTTTGTTTAATCAGAACGTGATTACGATATTTACTATTATAATTCATTGTAACATTTAAAACATACAAATATCAACGTTGTCAACGTACGTCGGTTTACAATAAACTGTTCTTAAAGTATTAGTGCAGGCTGGTTACAAGCTTAAAATAACGATAACTATAATTTACGCGTCATAGCGCCATCTATTGATTACAAAGCTGAACTAAACAGAAGTTTATTGAAATAACTTCAAATGGTTATGTAAGTTAAATGAATCTAACACGGATCTCACTAATGTAAGCAAATGCACATGAATTAGCCTACGTATTCTTCACTTCTCTGAATACAACGCCTCTTTCCAGGAATGTATTCTCCTCAACACGTCGTATAATCTTGTATGCACGAGACGAAACGCTGGCATTTACGATTTTTTACAGTTACAATATAACTTCGACTTTTTACGTTGCAAATACCATTATGCGATAAATCAAGTCGACACCGTTGCATATATTATGTTATGATTCAAATCAACAATGGCGTTCACTTACCCGATGAATACTTGATTAATTCGAATTTTACTCATGGACATGTTAATGTTTGGTTTGTGTCGTTTGAACATCGATTCCAGTTATTGTCTTTGCCTTATTTCAATAATATATGTTCTTAAAAAAATAAAGCACGACAAATTTTTCATGTGCTTATTTTGTGTATATAATTCGTATCATATTTATATACAGAAATCCACATTAGAGCATTGCGGTAGAAATAGTTCTAATCTTTCTTCCTAAGAAGAAAGAAGGTCTTTGTCAGAATACTTAGGGTTTTCAATTTTTAATTTAATAATTAATTGATTGATTTTAGAACACATCTCAATCGAATATTGTGGATCCAATCTTAACCCAACGATGGGAAATTTGCTGATTAGTATTGTCTACTGCACTAGGTATAATACCTTCCTATTGAAAACAGTGCGGTAAAACAACCACTGGAACTTAGAATATATTGAAAAAGAATTAATTAATTTATATATATAAGAATTATATACATTAAGACCTTAAATATACATAAATAAATAGTAAATATAGTTACTGTAAGAGTCATGACCGCGTGGAATGATAGAAAGAATATTAGCAGCATTTTCCTTTTTGAATCGCAATACCGATCCTCTGGGAGATAAATGAACCAACCGACCTCTAGTGAAGCCAATAAGACCAGTTGCTATATTTTTAATAAAAGTTTTTGCACTATTTCTCCAAGTCTAAGTGTTTCAAATAAAGAGCAATGTTGTCTCTTCTTTTTTCGGATATCAAATCATTGATGACAGAAAGAGAGAAGTCTATCAATCTGTAAACACTAAGTATAAGCAAGATCGTTTACTATTAAAATATATTTATAAACTAGAAGTCTTGAATCAGAATTGATATTTTGGTATTCGTGGATAATATTTTTAACAATATTTTTCTTGTCATATCCATTTATAGAATATTAGAAACATTGAATTGGAAAAAAAAAATACGACACAGAATATTTAACTTTTAACCATAGCTTTTTAAGTTCTATCTTAAATCGTAGATATTACTAGAAAACTAATAGATATTTAGAAATTAGATAATTTAGATATTAATAGTATTTTCCGAAGTACTTTACTAAAATTAGACGGTTACTTGGTATCTGTCTCTATTGGTGTCATATTAGAATGATTTAAGGGTGTCTATTTAAGGTCATTTGAAGTACATTTGATAAATAATATTGTTTCCAAGAACTAGTCTAGTAATTATAACTAATATTCCCTTGGAACATAACTAACATTTAACTAATATTCTTAGATTAAATTAAGTGCTTATTCATTGAATCTTCGGAATTTTTTACGTCGCAGACGTACATTCACAGCCATTGTTTTACTGTGATCAATAAACACATATAGAATGGAATGGAAAAACCTGCATTCATTCTATTTAAGTCATTTCCTGGTGTTATTTTTTAATTTTTAGGAATAGAGAATAATGGATATTTAATTTGTTTATTGTAATTGGGCCAACTTTTTTGACCAATAACCTCTTTATGATTGGATTTTGAATTACATATTTTTCTAATTAACAGTAAATGTTGTAGTATCTAGTTGTATTCAGATTCGTATAAAGTAATAGTAGTTGTAGTTAAACATATTTAAGACTTTTTTTTAATGAAATGAATCAAAAGTGTTCTTATACATATATTGAAAATTCCGATCAGGATATATAAAATTGTGACTTACCCTCGCCTTTGGTAACAATTACGTTATGAATGCTTTGAATGTAAATATTGTCTCGAGTGCAAGAAAAATAGTCGTAACTGTATCAGTATCGTTTTAACAAGTTGTATTATTAACATGTGTTTTTCAAATTTTGAATAGTCTATTTTTAAAAAAGAATATTGTGAGAATTAATAGAGTAATTTTAAAAGAGTCAATTGTTTTTTCTGAGTCCCATGTTGGGCGCCAATTTTCGTTACTGACATAAAATCTCTTTAAATGTTGTTGATTGTTTGAATGTTCACAGGACGAGTTCCATCCGTTCATAGAGGCCCTGATGCCTTTTGTAAAGTCCTTTTCGTACACGTGGTTCAATTTACAAGCGGCCAAAAGGAAATATTACAAAAAACACGAAAAACGGATGAGTCTTGAGGAGGAGCGGCACACAAAGTATGAACTGCAGGTAATATTTTTTTATAAATTTATACGTCATTTTATTGTCTCAGTCATTTACTACTAACAACGATTATGAAGCTCAATCATCGAAGCTTAAAATGAGTGGCTCAATTTTAAAATGTACTAACAACCTATTCCATGTTTTTTTAATATTCTCTAATTTTCTTTTTCTTTTGTATTACGAAAATAACAAACAAAAGTATACTAATATACTAATGTTAAATATTTGCATAAAAATAAACGGCTATCGGCGAAATATTATAAATTATTGTAGGTTCAGGAAATTAAACACTACAGTCGTATGTACAGTAAGTTGCATGTCTTTATAATACCAAACAACCGAATACAAGGCAGTCATACAAAAATAACATGTAATATGAGTTTATGTATAATCATATACAGATTCAAAATTGTTTTAAAAAGAGAACGTCACAGCTGGACTTTGTTTTTTATTCCGGTATTTTGTGAACCTTTGCGCTTTACTTATCTGACCACAGATACAGCAAAGCTTTGGTAATGGACAGTTTATTTATTACGCGTTGATTGTACACGAAATTATTTCTACATAACAAAAAATATTCTTTTCTGAACGTCAATTTAAAATCAAAACCTTTGTTTAAATAAAAATGTTAAAATTGTGAATCAGGACAATCGTTGACATTGTTTTAAGCATAACAAAAATATCACACATTAAGTAACGATTAATATTAGTACATGCTCTTTTTAAAATTAACACATCCAAATAAATTAATCAAAATTACGGGAGATGAAAATTCGATAAAAATATATCGCTACTATTTTAATTCATTTTTATTTTTAATTATTTAGTCTTCATGAGATCTCTTTAAGATTGAATATTCTATCGTTTTAAATTCTACTGAAATTTTGACATATTGAAACCGTTTCGTATCCGGCGTAAGTCGATTATTACAGATTAAAAATGCGCTTATCATTTATTATCCAGTATTTCTTGCCATCATCATTAAACATATCAATTTCTTTAATATGATAGTTTTTACGTTTACGTTTAGTAATTCTATCGCGAATTTGAATAACGTAAATGCTTACGTAAAATAATTTAGCTCTATAGAGTGATTTTTGTCTACATATCTATACTTCATAACCTCAAATACCATTTAAAGTTTAACGTTTTGCAAAACATTAAGAAAAAACACAATTTACTATACAATGTATAAGAAATGAATGAATTGATATATCGAAATGTAACAAATATAATGCCGAAAATGGCGTGAGTTAACAGATTTTCGCGTTGCGGAAGATACAAAACAAAGATGTCTGCATTCATAGATAGTCGCAATGCGTCTGTCGGACGCCGTACGAAGAATTCCATAGCACGTGTCCTAGTTGTTGATTTAGGAGGTTAATACTGAAAATTAGGCCTACTGTTTTGTCTACTATTTAAATTCGGCTGACATCAATTAAATTACTCTTTATGTTTTTGTGTCGTTTTTATAAAGTGGATTTTATCGCCCCATAATATTTTAGTCTAAATAGCTTGTGTTGTTTCCAAAATATAATGTATTTAAAGTTTTGTTTTATGAAGACTAAGATAAAACAGTGTAATAAAAAAAATTCTTTGTTTTTAATTTGGTCTATTTACGCAACATTAAGAAATTGTAAAGTTATTTTTCATCTTAGTATAAATGGATTTGATTATATAAAAAAAAATATTTTCTTCAATGCGTAGTTTGTCATAATCGTAATTCATAATAATATAAGTAATATGACATAATTTATAATCGCGCATAAATAATTAAGACTGTTGGCTGCCTAAGCTAGACTGTAATAAATGATCTATTTAATTAATCTATGTGATTAGAACAGTGAGTGATGGCTAATTGTTTCACATAATTAATATTTAGTGCGTGAAATGTAAAATTCTAAATTTTCCATCGTAAAATCAATTGATATAAAATCGATGCTTATTTTATTTGATCTGTTATATTGGATTTGATTTTAGAAAGTAAAATATAAATTTTGATACATTTCCGGCCTGACACTTTTGTCTGAAACCAAAATATATTTAACATAATCCCGTATGGACTATATACATTTTTTATATATATCGAGAGTGCGCAGAACGTCCCTCACTCAAAAAAGCAACATCATTTCTTAGCGCGTCTCTACATAACGAAATTATGTTCGTCTTAAAATTTCAAATCTAAATGACGTCATTTTTAAGATGTGTCATTTTTAAGGCGAGGTCCAGAACGGTTGAATACCAATATTCAACCGTTCTGGACCTCGCCTTCTATATACATATATTTAATTTGACTAAACCGTGTCTATACACAAAAACAATCTTATAATTGTTTTTTGGATATCAATGATTTCTCGCTTTCTGTCAATCTTGGTTGGACATTTGAAAGAAGGAGACAAAATCTTTTATATACAAAATTTATAGTTAAAGCCAAAAATATTATGATAAAATGATTAACACTTAAATATTTCGAAGTTTTGTTCCAACTCAGTCTTTCTACTTTCCCCTGATTGATAAAGGTGTGTTGAAAATCTAGTAAATAAAATATATTCTCTTCTAGATATGTAACTTACTATAAGCGTTGCTTAGCGACTGTTTATTTAAACCATTTTCTCCCTTTCTGTCATCATTGATTTGACATTTGTAAGAAGAAGACGCTGCTTTGTTTTACGAATCACCCGCTAAACGACGTTTATAGGCAAGGCCGTTGAATAAATTTATTATTTTATAGTTATGATAGGGTTTTGTGTAAGTTAGTCTGAGTTTCCTCTTCCTATTCCACTCACTACATATTCTTCCACCAAACAGCAATATTTATTACTGTTGTGTTCCAGTTTTGAGTATGAGTAAGCCAGTATAACTACAAGCATAAGGAACATAATTAGTTTCCAAGGTTAATGGCTATGAAGGGGTTGGCTAAAATTTCTTGTAGGGCCAATGTCTGTTGGCGTTGGTTACAACTGATCATCAGGCATTTACCAGTATGCCTACTTATTTCACAAACAAAAACGATGTCGTTTATATTTCCAATTTGAAAATCGAATGTTTGGTTACAGCAGTATTAGTACAACTCACTTAGTGTCTTATTCGTGAAATTCAAAATCATTACGCGATACGCAATTTTGATACGTGTGTCCTTTATCCGTTATGGTTATTATAGTCAATGTCGCATATCGCTTTCTGACATTTCACGATCTTGTTCTGAACTGAATTTCGATTTATGTTTTATCTCCGAAGCGAGATCAACAGAATAAGTATGTATGTAACAGTATGTTGGACTTCATTACATAAGTTCTTTAACCAATGGCCTAGATCCAAAAATAATATTGATGATGCTACCTCATATATCGAGCTGTCAGATCAGAAACTAGCACGGATTTTATTGTTTCAATACCTTTTTTAATGTGAGGATTTCCGCGCATTTGGCTTCATTTGGACAGGCGATAATTGTAAGTGGTGGGTGAACACCTGTTTTGTGGTGAAAAGGCCGACGAAAGAAATGTTTTGGTTTTTAGTTTACATATCTGGTAGGTACTACCCACTTGTCACCGCTAAACAGCTCCAATGTTGTTGTGTTCCGACTTAAAGGGTTTGATTAAGCCAGTGTTATTACAGGTCCAAGGTACGTAGACACGGTAGCATGCGAAAGCGATCCCGTGGCGCTCCTCGTTAAGACGGAAAGGATACCGCTGGTTTTTTAGTGGGTATTCCGATGTTAGGGGCGCACTCGGTGCCTTGGACACCGGCGGGCCCTACATACCCCCGCACGCGTTTTTCCAAATAAAAAAAAAAACCGCGTAAAATAAAAAAAAACCTCGCCTATGTCTATATGCGTTGGTAACAACTAACCAAAAGGTGGAACATTTGCTGAATGACATGCATAAAAAATAACGTGGCTAACTAAAACGTCAGAGAAGAAACGGTCAATTTTATGAGGCGATGTACGAGTAGCAGTGATTGAAAGAAAAAGTGCTTTCCACTGTTCATGTAACTTAAAAAAATCAATGAACGTTCAATTGTTATTCTAGAATATATACTCAGTGACAAATACTGGCCTGCGTGATTTAGAAACATGAAATATTTAAACAGCGCCATCTATCGTTACCAGGTAATATACGCATTTAAACAGGGGTAATGCTCATTGGCGATTGGAATTCCTTACGAATGCGATCAGATTTTCGTTATTATGTGTTAGCCCTGCTATAAAAAGCAAACACGTGTGAAGTGGTTTTTGCTTAAATCATCACTGAATATTTTAACGAAGATCGCTGCGTTAATTAAGTCTAATCTTATTTATTAAAATATTAATTTTTACTTTAATATATATAGGTAATTTTTACAGTGTATATATTTTTGTTATATGATAACTAATTCAAGAGTAAGTCTAGTTAATATTATTAGAGAAATAATTGGTGGTTGGCCTTGTGCAAGCTCGTCTGGGTAAGTGTATCGCCCATTTATCAGATATTCTACCAAAAAACAGCAATACTTAGTACTGTTGTGTACCGATTTGAAGGGTGAGTGGGCCAGTGTAACTAGCGGCACGAGGGACATAACCACATAGCTCCCAAAGTTGGTCAGCGCCAATGTCTACGGGCGGTGGTGACTATTTACCATCAGATACCCATTTGCCCGTCCGCCTTCATATTATATATTATAGAAAAAGAGAAGCCTGATTGTCTCTTAATAAAACAATGGTACATCATTAAGCAATAGCAAATATTTAAAACTAAACTAAATGTTCTACCATAGTATTACGAACAACGTGGATTTTTTTTATTGTAAACTTATATCTCAACAACTAAAAAAATATTTATCACAAACTGTAACCGTAATAAAATTATGTAGCTAATATATAAACTCAAATAATTCCAGAACGAGAAAGCAGAAGTGAAACAGAAATGGGCTTCGCGTCTACTCGGGAAGCTGCGGAAAGATATAACGCAAGACTGTCGAGAGGATTTCGTCCTCAGTATCACGGGCAAGCGGCCAGCCGTGTGCGTGCTCTCCAACCCCGACCAGAAGGGCAAAATGAGACGGATAGACTGCTTGAGACAAGCTGATAAGGTACAAAATACATACTCCCTGTATAGAGCAAAATTGCTAATCTTTTATTGTATTTTGTATGAGCAAATACAGTTCGAAGTTAATAACAAAGTATTGTTTGTAAGCTACATTTTATTTAAAGGGTTGTGTCTGATCAAAATCGTAATTTCTCGATAGAAAAAAAACACGAGCTACCTCTATTTACTTTTTTTTCTGATTTATACTCGAAATGCTATTTATCTACAATGTTTTATCGCACATCTTATTATAACCATATTCTTATAATAATTTGTAAAATATGTGCAGCGCGAAAAAAAATTATAGTTAAATACTGAAAATGCATACAAATGATCGCACGCTGTGAGCGGCGTGTAAGGGTGATGTGATCTGAAATTTTGTTGGCTTTAAGTGCGCTTTAACTAATAAATGTTACAACTAACTTTTTAAAAATAAATTTTTATTTAAACTTAGTATTAGTGATTAAAAATTGCTATACATATTGTCACTAGCACCAGGCGTTTGCAAAATTTCAGCCCAAATTGGTATAGTTGAACTGGTTCAAATTTTCATTGAATTCGTTATTTTTTTTTTAATTTAAACTACATATAAATAATTATTACAATGGTACTTTAGTAGTACTTCATAATAGTCATTACTATGAAAAATATACAAATTATAAATACGCATACATAAACATATGCATACATACATCCTCATCATATAGAACAGTCCTATTTTGAATGTCTGTTGAAGAATTAGTACATTACATACGTACATTTATATATATAAAAAAACATAGTTAAAATAAATATTTCAAGTGTATCTTTTACTAATTAAATTTAAAGGTTCCATTATAATAATATTTTCTATTTTTAAATGTTTCAGGTGTGGCGCTTAGACCTGGTAATGGTGATATTGTTCAAAGCGATACCGCTAGAGAGTACAGACGGGGAACGCTTAGAGAAGCACCCGGAATGTACACAGCCGGGGCTCTGCGTCAACCCTTACCACATCAACGTGTCCGTGCGCGAACTTGACTTATACCTCGCGAACTTCATCAACAGCTATGGTAATGGGAGCGACGGTCTACCAGGTCTCTCGCTCATTTATAATAACAACGCTTTGTTCATTTTTGTTGCACTAGCATTGATGATATTCGAAATTCAAACATTTCATACATATTGAAAGTAATTGATTAACAAATTATCGGTTATTTATCGTATATAATAAAATCATCAAAGCTAGTAACTGTATTACATAAATATTATTTGCTAATACTCGATTGTAAAACTAGAGCTGTGATTGTTTTCTTTTCTGGAACTCTTTCATTTTTTTTGCGTGTAGTTGGAAGCAGTAATTCTTGCTTAGTACCTTAGTACATATAACTGATATGTTTCAGATATACTAAGCGGATCTCTCTCGCCACATCCCACTAGGGACAAAGAGAATGAACACGAGGCTAAGAACAAAGGTAAACCGGCTCGTGTCGGTGTCGTGGCGTGTTCGTGTCGTGGTTAAAAATGGTGTTTTAACAGCCTTCTAAATTGAACTGAAATTGTTGATGAAAATTCTAACTTAATTAATTTCAGGAGCATATAAGATAATTCATTTATATTATTGAAATAAAAAAAAATCCAATTATTTCGATACGGTATTCATAATGATCTAACACGATATTATATTAGTTACATATATAATCGTTTTCTTAATTTAATTTTTTAAAGGTTAATATACTTTTAAAGTCAATAGAACACCATTTTTAGTCGCAGCAGTAAAATTGATGAGAGATTTTTTGATTGGTATTGCACAAAAACATTTTGTGGTCACCATTTTAGATTTGTGCATTTGGACGTTCAAACTTATCCCTGTATTGGCTTGCACCTCATGCTTTCCTTGGTGTTTTTGAAAATTCTTGATGTTGCTCGATTGTTCTTTGTGTAATATGTAATGTAGTCGGTGTTCCTTCTCTTTCACTCTTTAGTTGGTACCGTGTAACTCTTAACAACTTTCAGAAACTAAATATCTAAATTGTTATTTCAAAGTAGTAATTTGTTAAACAAATTTCGGTACATTATTCATCCTGATGTTGTTAAATTTTTCAAGAAAATTTGGTTTTTTAATCGAAGTCGGTGGTTGCGGTGTTTTTGTTTTGTTTTGAATCTTGAAAGGTAATTAAAAATCGTAATGATGGCTGTCAAAAGTTACATACCAAGGTTAACAGATTCGATGTTATTTTAAATTTCACGCCTTGTTAATATTTTTGATGTATTCACTTTGTCTTATAATTTAAAATGTTTTTCTTAAGATTAAACATAAACTTTATAATGTTATGCATTAATAATTTTATTTGCCTTTAATTTGTAACTCTTTATTTCATTTCGTTCATCTAAAATTATTTAATTAACATTCATATTTAAACTGGCATCGATCGTAGTTTAAGTGTGTGTTTTTTTCTAAATTAGATGTGTGTAAAATATTGATGTTTTCCGTTTAAATTTAATTGTTGTATAATTGTTGTATTTATATGAAGATTTTAATGATTTAGATGTGTTGAGTCCAATTCTGTTTGGCGATTTCCTTTTGATGTTTTTCTTTCTTTATTTTCTATAATATTTCGAATCGTGGGTTACAGGCTATACCCATAATCCATACAACGGTGTTATTTGCAACGATATCATTTTAGCGACCGGTGTCTTCTCATCGAAGGAACTATGGAAGTTATCTAAAGGTAATTTGATATCTTATATAAATATATCAATTGCCTGGTACTAAAAGAGCTAATTAACTTTTTTGAATAAAATATAAACCACATTCTGAAATTTGCCAAATCATTAAAAATAATAAATGTACTTTTGCTAAAACGACATAAGCTTAAAAAAAGGCAAATATGCAATTATTATAAAAATAAAAAGGCAATTATGCAAAGAGGCATATGTTATTCAAAATAACGAAAATCTTTTCATTGTTTCTATTCTGATTATTATCAATATCTAGGGCTATGGCATTGGGTCTTTTAGAAGCAGGCTATTGATATATGTTAATAATATTAATCAATTGCATCGTTTCTGTTAATCTCTTTATACCGCGTTTTGAAGGATGAACTCTTTTATTTACACGGGTTCTCGTTTCGATGACTGCTCATACCGTAGTTATATTTAGATCATTCGGTTTTATTGTCATATTGTCTTAGTGTTGTAGATGAATTTTCAAAATGAACATTTGCAGCATTATCTTCTCGAAAATGCTCACGTAAAATATTTTAATCATTCTAGCGTCTATCCTCCAAGAAACAGGATCCGAATCTCCGGGGGGCTCCGGGGGCATCAAACTGGAGTCCACGTACTATGGGTACAACAGCCCCGCGCCGCCCGCCTTCGAGCCGCCGCCCGAGCGCGCCACGCCCTCCGCCATGCTCGTCGGCCAGTGCTTCAGTGAGTACAGCCGTACTTGTGTGTGTTGATAGCAAAGCTCCATTCACATCTCCAATCCATCAATGAGAACAAGCGGATGATAAATCATGTTGGTTTATGTACAAAAATAAATATTTATATAGATTTTCTAGAGGTCACATATATTTGTTACAACTTTTTATTTGGCCCATTTCTATTAATGAATATCTAGTCCATTTTAATTAGACACGGCGATATGACTCAATATATTGTTAGTGAACTCTCAATTACATATTAATCGTATATGCACAAGAACGGTACCAAAACAAAATGACGATACGTGTGTTAACGTGATTAGTATTCACGAACCGTCCGCCTTGTTCGTACACGGATCTCGTACTAAATACGGTCGCATAAGATTATTTTATATGAATCATTATTAACATTGCATTTATTTGGTTACGGGTTCATTGTATGGGTCGCTGACATATTTTGTTTATCGAAATAAATGCATTTGTATTTTTATTAGCAATCAAATTTGGTATCGGCGTTTTAAGATCTGCGATGTTGAAATTTTAAATATTTTAATGATTTATTCTTCTATTTTTGCTTATAGATATTTAGATAAACGAATTCATCAAAATTAAAAATAGCATCTGGAAAAATCATTATCTAACCGCAATCTAGATGTAAAATAACCAGCTCTGACACCGATTCCGAGTTTTGTGAAGGTTTTGGAACTATTGCTCCAAAATTCAAACGTTTCGACTGCAAACGTAGCAAAAGCATAATAATTTTCCTATTAATATACTAAATCTTCCAATTCTAATGTAAAGGTAGAAATGCTACACTTGGAATGCGTGGATAAGTGGTTGGATTGAAGAATTGGGGACTCATTAAATGATAATGTTTTGAAAAAGACTGCTATTGGTATCGGGAACCTACCTATTGACGTTTGTATAAAATTAATTGAGTATCTGATTGATTTAATACTGAATAATTAAATTTTATAATAATAATAATAAATTTGTTATAAAACTTGTTATAAGATGTGAACTGTTATCACGATATTAGAGTACATTGGCATTCGCAATTTACAAATACGCATAAAAATAATTAGTAAATAAAAGTCATAAGAATTTACAATTCTTTTGTTCTTCCAAATATTTTTTGGAAGAACAAGATTGAAATATTGGGGACCCATTAAATGATAGGTAATGTTTTGCAAAAGACTTTGATTGGTATCTGAGAACCTACCTATTGACGTTTGTATACAATTATTTGAGTGTCTGATTGATTTAAAGCTGAATAATTTAATTTTACTGACACATAACGATCAGACGTTGTTGGTTTGGTGTCAAAGCACGAATAATTCTTACGAAAATAATTAGCATTGTTATTTCCTTAATACCCATTGTTTGGCATGACTCTTTATTTTGACGGGGTTTTTGCTGGTCCTCACAATTATAATCTCAAATACAAGTTTTTATTTTATGAATATCCGTAATCTCGTTTGAAACTTGTAAAGTTAGAAGTAGTGTTGCTTGTAGTAAGCTGAGCATAGACTTATACTGAGATGCACCATATTTTCTCCTCTCTAGGAGAATGTTTGAGATTTATTCCACTACGATGCATCAATGCAAGTTGGTAGATGAAAGGTATATTTATGACTGACGATCACCTTAAATAATCGTTCGTATCGATATTATTTCAACAGTTGTTTGTAATTCATGAGTTATGGCTAACGCCTATTGACGCATGTATTCATGTGTTCGACCTTATAGAGACATCACATAGAGATATAATTTCATCATATTTTAGAAGATATTATTCGTGCAATACCGTTATTGCGATAATAAAAAAAAATAATAAATTTGTTATAAAACTTGTTATAAGATGTGAACTGTTATCACGATATTAGAGTACATTGGTATTCGTAATTTACAAATACGCATAAAAATAATTAGTAAATAAAAGTCATAAGAATTTACGATCCTCTAGTTCTTCCAAACAGTGTTCCTCACTTATTCACTACATACAGTTCCATCTACCTTGAGCCTAAGCGTAAATGTTTATTCATTTCGTTACATATATTATCACATCCTTGTTACAGGTATTCCCCACAGTTCGGCGGGTCTGAGCGCAGCACAATCCCCCTTAGTGCCTTCCAACACCATCTTCTACCAACATGCGCCACCACCAACGGATACACATCCAACGGGTGAGTTTGACCGCAAATCGAATAATCATTGTAAATATATGTACATAACAAGTCTTTATTTATATTATTGTAGTTGTATATAAACGAAAATATTTTTTTGTTAATGCTTATAGTAATTTTGATTAAGTTTATTGAGTTATTCAATCGGTTTTTAATTTAAAGTAATGCAGTTTCTTGTTCTTATTTGAAGCGTCAATAGCGATATTATGGTCGCCTATCAACAGCCAATCATTGTCCACTGCTAAACATAGGCCTCTCCCAAGGTGCGCCAAAGCTCCCTGTCCTCCGCTTTCCGCATCCAATTGGTGCCCGCCACCTTCTTAAGGTCATAAGGATTCAAAAAGTCGCTGATTTATGGCCGATTAGGGTATCGTTGTCGCCACTTTTAACTCAATTTGTACGCTTATTTGTAGAGGTATATAAGAATATTAGTAATTTCCTTAAAACGGGCCTTGCTATTGTTTTTTGTTTTTAAAGTGATAGTTGTATTTTATTACCATCATTTTGAAAAAGAAAATATAATCTGAGAGTATAACAGAAACTCTATGTTTGTATCATGCTAGTTATTTAAAAAGGTAAGCGTAAAGATCGATAACCATTACCATCTCCACTAGTATGTTGGTTGATAAACGGTTGATGTATCTAGCCGGTTAATATTATCTTCACCAGCGTCGGATTCGCTGACGAACCAGCACGGCGGGAAGTACGACGGCGCGCCGCAGGACTCGCTCGGAGATTTCGTCACGTTCGTGTGCCAGGAGCCGTCCTCGGATGTGCAGCAGTTACAGGTAACATATCAAGCTAACTTTTCTTATATTGTTGCTCTTTTTTATATTGTTATAAAAATAGCGAGGAAATGAGAACACATCATCACCATCACAGGCGGTTGTCTAGACTTTATGGAAGTTCATATATACGCTGTTACACTACAAACTAATAGCCTTAATATTTTTATGAAAACTGTGAAAATAAAATTTAAATCAATTCAAGTTATTTTAATAAAAACATTGTAAGCAAGTGAATATACGATTTAATGAATTTTTATAATATTTACTTTCAGGTTCATAGTCTATCAAGAAGCCCCAAGCCTTATTTCAGCAGTTCAATGTTACCTCCACCACCTCTGCCCCCCATGGCGAGGCCAGTCACCATAATTAGATCTACTGGTAAGATTTATTAATTCATTATTTTAATTACGGTCACGTAAAAAAGTAATATTTTATATTACTTACTCCAGTATTTTTAATAAAAAAGGTTGACGTTTTAACATTTATTTAAATGAGAGCTTAGATCATGTACTACATTCGACTTTAAGCAACTTATGTTAAAATTCAATGGATATGCTGAAAATCTAATCCAAACAGATTAGATTCTCAGTAAAAAAATATTAAAAATATTTAAGATTGTGGTTATGACATATAACACTTTAAAATCTTACTTGGTGTTCCACAGGGATACCATATTCGATCATATTTTATTTCTGGTATTTATTAATGACTTACAAAGTGTTTAATGTATTATTTCATACATATATAATAATGGTTTGAATTATAAATTAAATTGGATTACGGTTTTAAGTGTGAGGGAGCTAGTGTAACTATAAGTATAAGGCAAGACAGGTATAACATCTCAGTTTCCAAGGTTGGTGGCGCATCGGCGTTGTAAGGGATTGTTAATATTCCTGTGTCATGTCTAAGGGCGGTGATGACTTACCTCCAGGTCCAGTCTGCTTTCCTATTTTAAATATAAAAAAGCTTTAAAGTAACTAATACATATATAAAAAATATGTAACTTTTTCTTTTTGGTGAAGTAATTCTTATAAAAAAATCCTTATCCTCAGCGAGCGAGGTGGGTGTGGGCGTGGGTGGCGTAGGCGTGGGCGTGGGTGGCGGGTCGCCTGCGTCTCCCGAAGTGCGCTCGCCGCCCGCGTCGCCGCGCCGTCGCTCGCCGCACTACCGCGACTGTCACCCGCCCATCTCGCACTTCAACCACTACCACGCACAGCCGCAACAGGTAACTCTCCCGGTCAGGTGTTCCTGTACTCTTAATGAAATCAGATGAATCATATTATATTCCCGGCTGTGAAGGCATCAGCGTAGCATACACGAGAGAACATACGTGTGCTTGAACTAACAAAGCAAAATGTAAATTAGTTTTTGCCATTATTTCGTCAAAATTGGTTGACGCGAGCGTTAAAAATACTTCAAAATTGGTTTGTGCTCCTTATCCTGTAAAAGTAAAAATTATAATGGAACTCGTTATGAGACATAAGTTGAAATATAAAATATTTCCTTATGTGAAGTGAAACAACCTTTAAATCTGGGTAAAAGAATGGGTTTCCTAGGACGTAGACATAGGCACGCCGTGCTGGATCCTATTTTCCTCGATAGCGATGACTGAACGCAGTGGCTAGTATCAGTGTCCAGTGTCGTACAGAGTGCGCTTGCAGGTGTTCAGCTACGGGCCGGTGGGCGGCGCGTCCCCGCCGGGCGGGCTCGGCCTGTACGCGCCGCGCGCGCCGCCCCGCGCGCCGCACAGGTACCACAGCGGACAATTTACGTAATTCTAATTATATATCTAAACATATTCCATGCGTGTAGTTTCATAGATAAACAGCCTTTCACACTCTAATTCCAGAACCTCCAACAATCATAAGAATTGATCTTTTATCGAGAATTACTTTTAACGCATTATTGCCGAGTATACTCTAATTAGTAATAATGATTATAATTTGTATACGTTTACGATTTCTGCTTTTATGTTTAAAATACATCTCGATATATTTCCGGTTGTACGATCTAGTAAATAACATAGCAAACATAGTGTAACAAATCTATGGAATACCTTTTGACGTCTTATATTTTTCATGCAATTATTTATTTATAACATTATTTTAATAATACATTGTAAAGTCATAGGTGCCTTCCTCAGTGTTGCGATTATTCAAATTAATGATTTTACGAATAATCAAAATGTGTTTCTTAAATTTGTTGCACTAAAATGACACAAATCTTGCCCCACATCCTAATATTTTATTCTACTAATTCCTTATTTGTAAAATAAATTTGTAGTTTCGCTCCATACATCCATTTAAGTAATAAAGCTTTTTATTCTCAGAACAAATTAAAAATAATGCAGATTATTTTAATTCATGTATACAATTTTAATTAAAAAAATGAAATTGAATGAGAAATGCAGTTAAATTATTTAACAGCAAATTTAATAAGCTTGCTTTTTCAGATGGAACGCTCCATTCCCAACATTAGAGGAAGAGTTTAATATAATGACAGCGCCAACGGGACCTGACCACGTCGTGCTTTTAGACGATGGTAATTTATATCACGTTCTCATAAAAAATGTGTTTGTTTTTTAAATTACCCGAAGATTCAACGATTCACAATTGGCGCCCAAACTGGGACTACTTAAATAATACATCACCCTATTGGCATATTAAAATCAAGTTTAATTAAGTAAATAATTCTGCGTTATCGTATGGGAGAATCATAATTCCGAAGTCTTTTACATTCCAGAACGCTTCTTCCAATCTAACGTGATCACCTCGGACACGACCGCCATGGATACGGGCGCCAGCGTGGGGCAGGCCGTGGGCGTGGACGCCGACGACTTGGCGCCCGACAAGCCAGCGCCCGATCTGCGCTCGCCGTGATCCGCGCTGCACGCTGCGTCCGACACGACCTGCGCGCCCGACGGCCCGGACGCAACTGTGCTGCGATGGACGCCCGCGCCGCTGCCCCACTGGCGCCCCGTGACGCATAAGACTGTTTGAATTGCATTCGAAATTCAGATGTAAATTCTTTTCGTTTGACAATAATTTTCTACGTACAGCGCTGGCTGGTCATTAGTTTGAAAGTGGAATGGGGCTAGTGTAAATATCGCATTGGACTCGGCGAAGGTTGTAGTTGACTTTAAGTTTGGATTCGCGCCCTATCGGCCGGTGGTGTCCGTCGACGGTGACATGAGCTTCGGCGTGCACTGTGACGGAAGTCATCGGCCGATATGATTTTTTTTTTCATTTATAGGTGATACGAAAAGCAATACTCCAATGATAATTATGTAAAAATATGATGTTATGGAAAATAAAAACAACATATTATATTCTAATATTTTTATAGAATATAAATCGAGTATGATATGATCAAGCCTTCCAGTAATTTAGTGAAATAAAAAAATAAAATATTAATAATAATGCAGCTTATAAATTATTGTTTTGCTGACCTATAAGGCAGTTTGGAGTATATGAGAACATATGCTTCCGGTACTGGCGTCAAAACACGTTGCGATTGACGAAAGTGTGATATTATAAGTTGTTTTAGTTTCGTTGTTGTGTGTTTTGTATTGAAAAAAATTTTTTTTAGAATAAGCGTAAATACATAGTACAGAGATTTTTTTAACTTATTGAACGAATATATAAGAAAGACGAGCCTTGCTTATGATATTAGTTTAGTTGTATAATTAGAAGCCGAGTGCTGATCTATATTATTGTTGCATTTTCGATCCGAAATTTCAATAACACATTTAAATAAATGCGTTAAACTAAGGATGAAAGAAAATTATAAAATATAAATATTTTATTAGAACTCGTCTTGTTTTATTGATATTTATATAAAATGGAGATCAATTAGTTACAGCATCGAACGATCAGAAAGATTAAAAAATTTATAAGAAAATTAAAATTATAAGGTCGCCTTATGTTGTCAATTATGAAAATTCGAATCGAAAGCAATAATAATTGATGTTTGTAGTTCGACAGTTGTCGAGGGACATTTTATAGGTGCCTTTTATAAAGAAATCGTATATAACTAACATACTAGGGACTTGTATATTGTAGTTTTTTTTTTTATAATCCATCCACTTATACCTATACCGTGGACTCATTACGTAAATCGAAAATGATAACGTATTTTGTAGCCAAAGCGTTCAGCCAGTCGAACCGTTTGGTTGCAAAATATAATCGAATTTATTTCTTTCATTAAATTATTTAGCAATCCGTGGCCATACGTGAAAAGCTAGTCATTAGAGTTACAATGTAAATTTATTGTACTTAAAATAAAGAATATTTACATTAAAACCCTTACGTTTATTAGTAAGGGATGAAAACTAAATTCGTGGCCAAATTACACTTAATGAGATCCAAATATATATACACGATTTTTTAATAGAATTAGATTTATAAGTGTGGTATGATTAAGTTGTAATTTAAGTTTGGTATTCACGATTTATGCGACTATTCCAATCGGAGATGGAGTACAGAGTAAGAAACCTTTGAGTTACATAATCTAAATTTTCCATATTCTACGAAATGGTAGGGCTTTGTGCGAGCCCGTGGGTATCTACCACCCACTCATCAGATAATCCACCGTTAAACATCAATACTTAGTTTTGTTCTGTTCCGGTTTGAAGAGTGAGTAAGCCGGTGTAACTATAGGCACAACATATAACGTCTCCATTACCAAGGTTGGTGGCGCATTGGCGATGTAAGGAATTTTTCATATTACTAAGCCAATGTCTATGGTGACTTATTAACATCAGGTGGCCCATTTGCCCGTACGACTTCCTATAACATAAAAAAAATACGATTTCCTGATATGTCCTTATTTAAAACACAACACTATGCCACTTATTAACTTATATCCACTTTAATTTAATTTCCAAAGTTGCAATAACAATTTTGTCGATATTCAAAACCATTTTTTTCAATACCATAGACCATTTCAGATGTCGATCAATGATATCACTTCAATTCGAGGTCAAAGTTATTTATCTCTTACTCCTCCCATTGGGATAGGCTATATGTATTTATATGTCATATTTTAAAAGCTTGTTCTGCAAAACAAAAGATTATTAAATACCAACGAGTTATAATTTATACCATTAAGTGAGAAATAATTTTTTTTTTTTTTGCAGAACAAATAATTAAAATATAATTTAAAATCGACATCATTTCAACGTTATATCGTATGGTCTTTCAGTGTTTTCGTTTCTTAAAAACTTTAGTTGTCGTTCTTAAATGGCGAGTATAAGCCTATTTGTTTTGAACATTAATTTCCGTTGATATATCTATAGAATGTATGTAGGGAATAGAATAGGTAACGTAGCAATAAATGACGAGCAATAAATTAAATAAAATATTATAATAAATACAGCTTTAGTGAAGCTAGAGATTGGTACTGATGTAATTCAATAAACAAACAATCGACTCGCGATATTTTTTCTATAGATAAAACGCCAGAGAACCGAGTTCTAAGTAAATTAAATGTAATATTAAAGCGGTTTGGTACAATTAATACATAGCTATTTCACAGAAGAAAACTATAGACATATAAATATAACTGCAAATATAGTACGACTAGACAGAAGGCGGAAATTAGTCAATTGCTAGCTATAGACATAATTAGAGGATATAGTACAGAAAAATTAAATAGTAACGACACTAAGGCTTTTGAGTGCATTCGGATAACCAACACGAATTCGTCGTATTATAACGCGAAGGCGACTTTGTAACGACGGCAATAAATATGGTGACGAATTTAAAAGCTAATTGGTGCAGAAAATTCTAGACTGTGATTAAATTGTTCATTCTGGACGTGTCTTATATTGAAATAGTCGTTTTGTATGATTGGCAGTGCACGGTCAGTGCTATAATGGAAAGATATTATTGGTACATATTGTTAATAGAATGAGACATGTTGTATGAAATGCATTTGTTATAATTATGACAAACATAAGAATTGTAATCAAGTTTAATAATGAGAGGTGAAAAGTTTTTTATTGACAGCGTCAGTAGAATCAGTAGTGTTTTTTATTAATAGCTTTGCAATAGTTGATGTGATTGCGACAGACGCGGAATGTGAAAAAAATAATTATTAAAAAAAAAACGATGAATCTTTAAATAATAATAAAATAATTCACGCGTTTGTCGCAACATAATTTTTTTTTGACGTTTGATTAGCACCATTGTTACGATATGGAATAATAATTGAAAGCCTAAACATTATGTGCCTTAGATACAACAATATTGTATATTTATGATGCGTTCTATACAACGTGCTAACTAGAAATAAATGATTATTGTTATTTTAAAAAAAAAGCCTCGTCCTCGTATCTTCGTTATTAGAATTGTTTTACGCGAAGGCTTGTCTATGGATCTCCTATCGATTTATTTATCCCAAACACGGCTAATTTAAAAACAAGATTTGAAGCTGCCTTTCTATAGGTACTCGTTTCTATCCTTCCGTGTAATCCAGTCGGTGATATCTATACTTCCAAATTAACCCACAGCTGGGCAACCAAGTCTGGACATTAATTTCTAATCCAGAGTTTAACTTTAATCCTCATCTAATAATTATTATACGGTTAAGTAAAGCTTTTACGCGTAGTTTCGCTGATATATAAATACTTCTAATATATTATATAATTTTAGTACTTACATACATTATACCCACTTACTTACCCATTATGTAATTTACTGGCATGTGTATCTTAATCTACGCGGCGTTTCGAATAGGCTCGCTATTTCTTTGTGAGAAATCTGTAGTTGACCCTTGAATTCTGGCATTGCTTCTTAATATTATCTGTCGATAATTGAAACCGCATCTATTATGTAATTTATGATATTCACACTTTATAATTTCATCCTAATATATTTATATAAATTAAAAAAAAATAATGTAACTAAAATCCGTCTTATTAAGTTTCTTTGGATTTCTGAATTGGAATAACATACGTAACTAAATTATAATTGTAAACATAATTATTAACCAATAGAGAAATTAATTCTAGTTACGATTTTATTAGTTCATCGAATTTGATGTGCAATTATAAATTATTTAGCGAATTTATTAATTAATTTTTAGTATTGACTGTGTCCATGACCATAATTGTCTGTAAATATCTTCCGGAGTGTATTTATATAATTTTCTATTTGTACAATTAAAATGTAGCAGACGATTAAGAGTTACAATTTTTGTCCTTACATTAATTTACATGTTTTCGATAGTTTTTTTTCTTTTTTTTTTTTTAATTGTGTTTAATCTGTCGTGTAAATCAAATGACGTGACGCCTTGACACAGACTGTGAATTGTAAAATAATACCTGGATAATAAAAACGCGTCATTTGATTTACAAATGAATATAAGCTAAAGATAGACTTGTAAAAATGTTATAACATGTATTTTTAACCTATACATAGTAAGATATTTATAGAATTTTAGTCGTTTAATTATTTCGAACGACTTGTTATAAAGAAAATTGGTGCTTAAAGCTTAAACAAAATAAGTACGGTACTCGTGTGCCGTGTGTGTATTGTCATGAGGGGTCGGAGCATTTGACATAGCATGCGTTGTTATGCTCGAATTTGACGCGGAATCACTTATACATATATATTAAAATTAAATTTAGTGATTGCTAATTAATAGTAATTAACAGAACGCGAACGTTCTTTTTTTAAATCTTAACTCTCGCACAAAAACAGACATCGAATTATTTATAAACATTACAATTACTTACATTACATTTATAACATAACAATGTTACCACGTACATATAATGCGTACAAAGGTTTTTTTTTATGATTGATTAGTTAATTTTATTAGATTATTTATATGTAATGATTGTTGTTACAATGATAAATGATTTTGCGTTGAATTATGAGCAATTATAATAATGTAGGTAAACTTTGCTCAATAACGATGAAAACTGAAAGTGTTACAGTTGATGCAATACAATGAAACAAACTGAATTGAGTTTTATTTGAATACCTCTACCATTGTTTTGTAAACAGGTATGAAAAAACTGCCGGTGATACGAAATTTGTGTTTATAATTCATCTTGTGCTTGACGGTGAAGGAAAACATCGTGAGGAAACCTGCATGTGCCTAATTTCATTGAAATTCTGCCACATGTGTATTCTACCAACTCGCATTGGAGCAGCGTGGTGGAATAAGCTCTAAACCTTCTCCTCAAAAAGGGAGAGGAGGCCTTAGCCCAGCAGTGGTACATTAACAGGCTGTTACTGTACTGTACTAACACGAAATACATTTTGTTTTTCATTGAATAATATATTTTTTTTATTTAATTTCTTTTCAGAGAAACTTTAATTTAATATTTAAAAAAATACGGAAACGGTAAAGTCATAATGCCGTGTGTAACAAATTAAGTTACCTAACAAATCAAAATATTATTCACGCGGTCACCACCGCTATAGACAAGAATATTTGACGCTGTAAGGAATATTAATCATTTCATGCATCGCGAATGCGCCACCAACCTCAGGAACTAAGATGTTATGTCTCTTATGTCTGTAGTTAAACTGGTTCACTCCCCCTTCAAACCGGAGTGAAATAACACTTAGTATTGCTGTTTAGCAATAGCATATCTGATAAGTGGGTGGTATAACCCAGACGGGCTTGCATAAAGCTAAACCACCAAGTAAATACTACAAAACCAGTCAACCATATTTTGTTTTATTTTGATTGTCGGATATATATTTATATATAAACCAATTACTGACAAACTAAGTTACTCAAGTATTATTGAATGAATTACCTTTCACTTATGCGTTCGACGTGTACCCCGACGTGTGCTCTTCTTCCATAAATTGAGCGCTTTTTAGGGTAAAATAGGAGGAATATTAGTAGTTCTTTGAAAATAAGGTATTGTTAGTATTCCTTAAAAGATGTGCAGTATTTCATTTACTGTTCATTGTTCTGTTTGCTAGGTAGGCTGCAGATGTGGAGTACTGGGTTCAAACCCAAAGTCAGATTAATAAAAAATTACTAGGGTTTTCAGCCGAATTGTCAGAAGCAGCCTGAAGTTTGGAAGTTGAAAATGTGTACACTCCCGTGTCTCAAAAAGCACGTAAAGCCGGTGCTCCTGCACCTGGAATCTCTCCGGTCCCTTTGGGTTTTAATAGTGCCTGAAAATAGAGTACACCTGGGATTGCGCACACACTTGTGTGTGTGTAATACATATGTCCGCAATTGGCTAGTCTCCCTTGAGATTCGCCGCAGTGGCCGAAATCAGTCAGGAGGACATCATCATTTTATATAACCTACATAGCATTAGCATCTCAAAGCTTGCTAGCTGGCTGGCTGGCTGGCTAACTGGCTGAGCATGATTGTTCCAATTCACGTGGCAGAATTTCACAAGTTATGTGGTAATCACGATGTTTTCCTTCACCGTCTATTGACTATTGACTTGCCCGATGTTAAGCATCGACACGGTCTAGAATTTTAGATAGTTTCTTACTAGGTCATTTTGGCTTTGCCAAGCTTAGCAATCATAAACACAAAACAATTATACTGTCGTTATATTTATTTATATATAATTAAATATTTTATTATATTCAAACCCGGGCAAGCACCACTGAATTTTCATGTGCTTAATTTGTGTTTATAATTCATCTCGTGCTTGACGGTGAAGGAAAACATCGTGAGGAAACCTGCATGTGTCTAATTTCATTGAAATCCTGCCACATGTGTATTCTACCAACCCGCATTGGAGCAGCGTGGTGGAATAAGCTCTAAACCTTCTCCTCAAAAAGGGAGAGGAGGCCTTAGCCCAGCAGTGGTACATTAACAGGCTGTTACTGTACTGTACTAACACGAAATACATTTTGTTTTTCATTGAATAATATATTTTTTTTATTTAATTTCTTTTCAGAGAAACTTTAATTTAATATTTAAAAAAATACGGAAACGGTAAAGTCATAATGCCGTGTGTAACAAATTAAGTTACCTAACAAATCAAAATATTATTCACGCGGTCACCACCGCTATAGACAAGAATATTTGACGCTGTAAGGAATATTAATCATTTCATGCATCGCGAATGCGCCACCAACCTCAGGAACTAAGATGTTATGTCTCTTATGTCTGTAGTTAAACTGGTTCACTCCCCCTTCAAACCGGAGTGAAATAACACTTAGTATTGCTGTTTAGCAATAGCATATCTGATAAGTGGGTGGTATAACCCAGACGGGCTTGCATAAAGCTAAACCACCAAGTAAATACTACAAAACCAGTCAACCATATTTTGTTTTATTTTGATTGTCGGATATATATTTATATATAAACCAATTACTGACAAACTAAGTTACTCAAGTATTATTGAATGAATTACCTTTCACTTATGCGTTCGACGTGTACCCCGACGTGTGCTCTTCTTCCATAAATTGAGCGCTTTTTAGGGTAAAATAGGAGGAATATTAGTAGTTCTTTGAAAATAAGGTATTGTTAGTATTCCTTAAAAGATGTGCAGTATTTCATTTACTGTTCATTGTTCTGTTTGCTAGGTAGGCTGCAGATGTGGAGTACTGGGTTCAAACCCAAAGTCAGATTAATAAAAAATTACTAGGGTTTTCAGCCGAATTGTCAGAAGCAGCCTGAAGTTTGGAAGTTGAAAATGTGTACACTCCCGTGTCTCAAAAAGCACGTAAAGCCGGTGCTCCTGCACCTGGAATCTCTCCGGTCCCTTTGGGTTTTAATAGTGCCTGAAAATAGAGTACACCTGGGATTGCGCACACACTTGTGTGTGTGTAATACATATGTCCGCAATTGGCTAGTCTCCCTTGAGATTCGCCGCAGTGGCCGAAATCAGTCAGGAGGACATCATCATTTTATATAACCTACATAGCATTAGCATCTCAAAGCTTGCTAGCTGGCTGGCTGGCTGGCTAACTGGCTGAGCATGATTGTTCCAATTCACGTGGCAGAATTTCACAAGTTATGTGGTAATCACGATGTTTTCCTTCACCGTCTATTGACTATTGACTTGCCCGATGTTAAGCATCGACACGGTCTAGAATTTTAGATAGTTTCTTACTAGGTCATTTTGGCTTTGCCAAGCTTAGCAATCATAAACACAAAACAATTATACTGTCGTTATATTTATTTATATATAATTAAATATTTTATTATATTCAAACCCGGGCAAGCACCACTGAATTTTCATGTGCTTAATTTGTGTTTATAATTCATCTCGTGCTTGACGGTGAAGGAAAACATCGTGAGGAAACCTGCATGTGTCTAATTTCATTGAAATCCTGCCACATGTGTATTCTACCAACCCGCATTGGAGCAGCGTGGTGGAATAAGCTCTAAACCTTCTCCTCAAAAAGGGAGAGGAGGCCTTAGCCCAGCAGTGGTACATTAACAGGCTGTTACTGTACTGTACTAACACGAAATACATTTTGTTTTTCATTGAATAATATATTTTTTTTATTTAATTTCTTTTCAGAGAAACTTTAATTTAATATTTAAAAAAATACGGAAACGGTAAAGTCATAATGCCGTGTGTAACAAATTAAGTTACCTAACAAATCAAAATATTATTCACGCGGTCACCACCGCTATAGACAAGAATATTTGACGCTGTAAGGAATATTAATCATTTCATGCATCGCGAATGCGCCACCAACCTCAGGAACTAAGATGTTATGTCTCTTATGTCTGTAGTTAAACTGGTTCACTCCCCCTTCAAACCGGAGTGAAATAACACTTAGTATTGCTGTTTAGCAATAGCATATCTGATAAGTGGGTGGTATAACCCAGACGGGCTTGCATAAAGCTAAACCACCAAGTAAATACTACAAAACCAGTCAACCATATTTTGTTTTATTTTGATTGTCGGATATATATTTATATATAAACCAATTACTGACAAACTAAGTTACTCAAGTATTATTGAATGAATTACCTTTCACTTATGCGTTCGACGTGTACCCCGACGTGTGCTCTTCTTCCATAAATTGAGCGCTTTTTAGGGTAAAATAGGAGGAATATTAGTAGTTCTTTGAAAATAAGGTATTGTTAGTATTCCTTAAAAGATGTGCAGTATTTCATTTACTGTTCATTGTTCTGTTTGCTAGGTAGGCTGCAGATGTGGAGTACTGGGTTCAAACCCAAAGTCAGATTAATAAAAAATTACTAGGGTTTTCAGCCGAATTGTCAGAAGCAGCCTGAAGTTTGGAAGTTGAAAATGTGTACACTCCCGTGTCTCAAAAAGCACGTAAAGCCGGTGCTCCTGCACCTGGAATCTCTCCGGTCCCTTTGGGTTTTAATAGTGCCTGAAAATAGAGTACACCTGGGATTGCGCACACACTTGTGTGTGTGTAATACATATGTCCGCAATTGGCTAGTCTCCCTTGAGATTCGCCGCAGTGGCCGAAATCAGTCAGGAGGACATCATCATTTTATATAACCTACATAGCATTAGCATCTCAAAGCTGGCTAGCTGGCTGGCTGGCTGGCTAACTGGCTGAGCATGATTGTTCCAATTCACGTGGCAGAATTTCACAAGTTATGTGGTAATCACGATGTTTTCCTTCACCGTCTATTGACTATTGACTTGCCCGATGTTAAGCATCGACACGGTCTAGAATTTTAGATAGTTTCTTACTAGGTCATTTTGGCTTTGCCAAGCTTAGCAATCATAAACACAAAACAATTATACTGTCGTTATATTTATTTATATATAATTAAATATTTTATTATATTCAAACCCGGGCAAGCACCACTGAATTTTCATGTGCTTAATTTGTGTTTATAATTCATCTCGTGCTTGACGGTGAAGGAAAACATCGTGAGGAAACCTGCATGTGTCTAATTTCATTGAAATCCTGCCACATGTGTATTCTACCAACCCGCATTGGAGCAGCGTGTTGGAATAAGCTCCAAACCTTCTCCTCAAAAGGGAGAGGAGGCCTTGGGCCAGCAGTGGGAGATTGACGGGCTGTTACTGTATATAATTAAATATAGAAACAAATTGCTAGATAATTATCTAAGTCAGAAAAACGTAACTTAGCTTAACGTTATCAGCAAGTGAAGAGTTCCGTAATGTACGATGACTTTTGAAGGTAAGAAGTTCTTCAAAGTAATTAAGTATGTGCATAAGTATATTGATAGCCAGATAATTTATCTATTTATATATATATTTCTATATCACCCATATTCCCATTGAATATTGTAAAAATAAACAGATTATCTAATAGTATAAACGCGACATCTTTCCAATTTTTTGTTTTACGACTATTTCATAAAACATGGTACTGTACTTGGTTGGTTTAATGTAACTATATCGTATGCACCCTCATTGTATCATTTTGTTAATAATAATTACCCAGAAGGGTGAGTTACCGCAACGCTCCGTTAAACCTTCTAAAAGGATCATGAAATAAAAAAAGATTAATTATATAACCAATATATAGTTTTTAATTTTTTAGTTTATATATCTTTTTAAGCAATATTTTCGACTATCACATAAGAAATGAATGTAATTATATTTAAAAAAAATATATTTATATTTCAAATATATAAAAGTGAAATTTGTCTCTCATGAGGGTTAATTCAAAAACATAAATTAAATATTTAAATGCACGTACTTATTTGAAACATTCTAAAATTAAAGTAGGAATTGAGATTTGAAACAATAAAATATGCTGCTATAAATATCGAACCGAATGAAACGACCTTTGAAATCGTCCAATAAATCGAAGCTACATTCGTAGCGATCGCGAAAATCAATAGTCGATGCCATGACATGCGGTGAGCCTACAAAACATTCCAACAAAATCATACAATAGCAAATACCTCGTCAGTGCACACGATAATTTACCTTATCTGAATCAAATAGGGTTGAAAATAACTTACGCCAGTGTGCATGTTAGATCGTTCTATCTTGGACAATGAATAGACCGGATAATCGACGCCTAGCCTTGTGCGATATCGATTTTACTAGGGGCTACTTGCTTAGAAACGAAACAACGAACACATATCTATCCCTTACTTTCGTATACGTTCGTAAATGTAAGAAAAAGGGATGGAACGTTGTTGTCGGTGTCTATTAATTCGTGCTCCGTTGTCATAGCAACGGTTCATATAGAGGGTAAAATTTCCGATATGATCGTAGTTATCAATTTTCGATATTTATAGGTCATGATGGAATTAACTGTTAATGTATTTGTCGATGAAGAATATCAACATTGTAATGGCGAACGAAGGTGATAGAGCTGCTGAAGAAAACGAATAATTATCGATTTGGTAAGATATTCAGTTTGATAAACTGTGTTGTGTGGCGTCTTTTTTTTCCCAAACATTTGCGTGTTTTATGACGTAAAAACTAATCTGTATGTGGTTGTATATTTCAATGATTTGCTAGAAATTGTATTGATATTTACATCGATTTTCGCAATCGTGAATTAAAAGGTTTATTATATTAAATACTTAGTTTAATTATAAAAGAACTTTTATAATTCATGGGTTTAGGTATAAATATCGAAAAAAACGAGAACAATAAAATAAAAACATAGGATAGTCTTTACGCAATATTTTAATACTGATATTTCTAAAAGAAAAAAAATATACTATCAACAATTTTTTTATAGAGGTTTCATTCAATCTTGTTTTATAATGAAACCCTTTAAGTATCTCATATCCTTAAAATGCTAATAAGAACATGTGGTGGTAAGGGGTCAACGCACCCGGAAGACAGTGTGGCACGAGCTGAACAGGTGTGCGATCGATATCGATGAAAAAAAATCGATATTACGTCACGCACTGTGGTGGGATCGCGCAGCTGTCACGCGCTATGCTAATTAAAATGGGGTTCGAAATTCAAAAATTCAAACACCCTTTGTGTTAGAATTGAAAAAAAGTAAATATGCATTTTTTTGTAGAACGCGACGGTTATCTTCGCTAATGTTTTATTTTTTTTTATTTTTAAGCAAATATTATATTAACTAAGCATGTTGAATTCGTGTCATGTTTTGTACTAACATAGATTTATTAAAACTTTTCTTATGAATAAATATACATTTTTTTTACATATAATCAATATTAACAGAAAAGGTATCATTAATCCTTTTTATTACCTTTATCATGTAATATGTGAGTTGATTTACGATTATTTTATTTTTAATTTAGAATGTGAAATAAAATATAATGAAGTAAATAAAAAATATTTTTTCACCATTTCAAAATTCTAATCATAATTTGTTACATAACATTTATAATCTGTTTCAACAACCCATAACAATTTTATATAAATAATATTAATATTTATGTATTCGCAAAGTTAAACTTTAAAAACTCAAGTTAGTATTCACATTCATATAGAAGAACAATGTGTTCGAGTAACAAGATCAAGGGTACATAATAATTATAATATATGATTATTATAAATAATTAAGTCTTATCAATTTGTCATAATCAAATCTATTTTTTTTAAAACGCAAAGAAATATGCGAAACGTATCCTTCGTGACGTAACACAATGTTACGGCCGGTGCTGCGGGCAGGACGCGGTGTAGGGTCTAGGGGCGGCTGCTTGTTATGTTTAACGAGAATACCGTTATTGTATCGATATCGATAATATGTATTTATCTGATGATTCTTTTGAATATGTAAAATCTTAAATAAATTTAAAATAGAACTCGTTATTTGTTAATTTGCGTAATACTATCGCTTTTTTATTGCACGTTAAAAAAGCATGACTTGAAATTGACAGCCGCAATCAAATTTATTTGTAGAAAAACAAATTATTATAAATTTAGTTTTGTTTGAATAAAACAGTTGGTTTTTCATGTTATTTTGTTATTTTTAATAAATTTATAGCAAATACTGTATTTATTAAAAAAAATTTCTATTTAGCGTTTAATCATATACTTTTATCGACATATTAATATAGTATTAAAATTTTTCTAAAGTATTTTGATATCGATATTAGAAAAGCAAGCAGAACAACTCTAGCCCCCTTTGTCGCGCGCCAGGTGTCGAGCGGGGTCAGGCGTATGCCCGTCTGTACGATTACCTTACCCTGTAACTAATGTGTTCTCTATGGGTGAAATGGGTAAGCGAACAATGAGAACCAGTATGATAATGTTGCATTAAGTTTACACTGAAATGCAGCTTTGTTTTTTAAGTCTAGTTCATAAAAAAGAATTAAATATATTGTTTTAAAATGAGCCCCAAAAAAGAAAGGGGTTGCATACAATAATGGGTTATATTGTAATTAATTAAGCTTAACTTGCTCGCTTAGTTTATATTTTTCAAGTTTTAAGCTATAGCTTTATGTACAAGATATATAACTAAAATAACAGAAATCTATTATACAAGAGCATATTCTTCTGTCTAAATTCTATTTTCCTTGTATATTTTTGTGGAAGAAATCTCTTCAAGGGATGTGAAGCCTTTTGTCCTTAGTTCTCATTCGGTATATTTTTTGTTTCAATTTATTTCTGATACATATAATCAGGTGAAAATAATAAATGTGCCAGAATTTAGTATCTTAATTTGATATTGAAATGTGTGAGCGAATCTGTTTGTCCGTTTCACTTTCTCGCTTCATCCAATCCACATGTAACATGTACTAAACATTTCTGTAATTCATGCGAGTTTAGCTCTTGGAAGATAATATTAGAAGACCTTAACCAATGATCGTGGGTTCAAACCCGGCAAGCACCACTGATTTGTTTCATTCATGTGCTTAATTTGTGTTTGTAATTCACCTCGTGCTTGACGGTGAAGGAAAACACCGTTTCCTGTGCTTAATTGCATTGAAATTATGCCACATGTGTCGAGATGGCCCAGTGGTAAGAACGCGTGAATCTTAACCGATGAACGTGGGTTCAAACCCGGGCAAGCACCTCTGAATTTTCATGTGCTTAATTTCTGTTTATAATTCATCTCGTGCTTTTCGGTGAAGGAAAACATCGTGAGGAAACCTGCATGTGTCTAATTTCATCGAAATTCTGCCACATGTGTATTCCACCAACCCGCATTGGAGCAGCGTGGTGGAATAAGCTCCAAACCTTCTCCTCAAATAGGGAGAGGAGGCCTTAGCCCAGCAGTGGGACATTTACAGGCTGTTGTACTTTTTTATGCCACATGTGTATTCTACGAACCCGCACTGGAGCAGCGTGGTGGAATAAGCTCCAAACCTTTTCCTCAAAAGGGAGAGGAGGCCTTAGCCCAGCAGTGGGACATTAACAGGCTGTTACTGTTACTATATATTATGGTGTACTTTTATATATATATCTGTTACGAAGTTTTTTTGCAAAAACCAATTATGAAAATTTTAGATTTAATTTTGGGGTAAATAAATGCGTTAAGAAAAAAAAGAAGATCCAAATTCTTAAAAATGTTAATTAAAAAAAGTGATGTAACAGCTTGTTCCACAGCTGGGGATTAGGCATCTATTAGGACAAGGTTAGTAGCTTATTCCATTTCATTAATTTTAACCAAATAAATATTCTTACTGGAATCACTTTGTAAACACGAACTTATCCGTTCTAAGTAGAAATAATTATAAGCCGGTAGTTGAAATGGTTTTATATAAAACTGAAAAAAATACATTAAGTTCGTAAGTTCTCGTGAAAACCAATCTGAGTGAAGTTGCCTTTAAATTAGACTATAAAATGTAATACTGCGATATTTATTTAAACTCGTTTAACTTTATGGCATGCAGTGTCAAAATTGAGCACTTGCCCCTAAATAATATACATATGAGAAATCATATGACAATTGCTTTATTTCTATATAAATAAAAAAAAAACTAAATTAAAATATACGTTCAAGTAAACTTTAACTGAAACCAAAAAACAACCAAGAAACTCAGTAGTTACTTAGTGTGTTAATCAAATAAATGTAATTATTATTTTATTATATACATAGTTTTATATTATATTTTATTATATTTATATTATATATATAGTTCATTTTTTGGTCATGAATTTGTGCGTACATGTGTAATTACGGAAGACATTGTATTGTTTCCTGGTTGTGGTTAAAAGTCGTTAAAGTTATTTCAATGTATCGTCAAATTATATTAAATGCGTGATTATATTATTTATTATTTGTTAGACAGAGGAATTATCTTGTAATTGGAAAATCATAATATGGAAGTAAATTAAGAATGCAATTGTATTTTCTTATAATTATTTGCGTTTGAATTTGTGGTTTTCATAGTCATAATGTATTTAATAAGTAATTAACGTCCATCGTTAACTATGAATCAGAGCTAAATAAGATGGTTTTCCTTTGGAAGTTCCACCACGAGGTAGCGAGTAGCCGAGTGACAGTACCTCAAACGAGGGCATAGTCTACTATCGTACAAAAAGCACACCTCAGACCCTCGTACGACGTCGTCTTCTATAATACATTACTAGTTTAAAAGGACGCGTAGTCAACGAATTACGCAAATGCCAGTAATGGACTGCAAACGATATAAACTGTTAGCTATAGAGTTGTTAAAGCACCTCAGGGTAGGTTAAGGGTGCATTGTAGTGTTCGCGTCATAAAACCAGACTGGACGGTAGGAGGCGATGAAAATTGAACTTTTCCTGTCTCTGATAAGATACAGGATTGGTTAAATGTGGTGGATATAGGACGTTTGTTAGCAAGGGTGACAGAGTAGGGGTGTTTGCAGGCGGACCGAGGGGACGGAAGGGTGCGTCGCGCAGGCGTGCTCCAGTCGCCCGCGCGACCCCGCCGCCGCCGGCCGCGCGCCATGGACGAAACACGAGTTCGCGACCGCGCGCCTCTCACCGTGATAGTGGCACCAAGCCATGTATCGCCACCAAGACTATCTCCAGCAGACCTTCTCCCCGACGGTGATGCAGCTTTCCATCCGCTATCAGCCGTCAACGGTCGACTCACACCCCCAGGACTCGAGCCAGCGTCGTACGCCACACTAACGCCGTTGCTACCTTTACCTCCGATCAGCACAGTTTCAGACAAATTTGCATACCATGCGGGAGGCACATTTACCGTCATCCAACAACAACAATCATATGCTTCTCTATCACCCGCGCCATATAATGAACCTTTGTCTCCACAATCGGCATATAGCAGACGGAGTGCGTCCCCGAATTCATTTGAAAGGCGGTCCCCCACCCCTCCGTTGCCGAGCCCGGGCTTGGACCTGAATGCGGCTCTCCTAGCGAGGGAGGAACAAGCCCAACAACAGTCTCAGAATGATACGGAGGAGATTAATACAAAAGAGCTAGCTCAAAGGATAAGTGGAGAGTTGAAGAGGTATTCTATCCCTCAGGCGATATTCGCGCAGAGGGTGCTTTGTCGGTCGCAGGGGACGCTAAGTGATCTGCTACGAAACCCTAAGCCATGGTCAAAGCTCAAGTCTGGCAGGGAGACGTTTAGGCGAATGTGGAAATGGCTACAAGAGCCCGAATTTCAAAGAATGTCAGCGTTAAGGCTAGCAGGTACGATGTGCATGATTTTTTAAATTATATTTTTGTTTATCGGGATATTGAATAGGATGAGATTATGAAAACATAAGGAGTTTTTTGTAAAGAGGTATAAAAAACATTTCAATATAACTTGAGTTTTTTAAAGTATTGCTCAAGGGAATTTATTTTGTTTTCGTTCTGAATTATGTTATCTTATTTAATTCAAGAACAAACATTCATGGTAATTTATTTAATTGCATCAGACTGTGTTAGTACCTTTAAAAATTTGAAAAAAGTCTAATTATAATGAAATAATGAAACTGGTAACTTTATGTATATTTTTAATATAAAAATATATTCACACTTTCGTAGGATATAAAAGCTTACGTATAAACATTATGGCATCATTCATTAACAAACTGACATTTAATACGACGCCCGATAACGATTCAATATACTCAGTTAACTAACGTACATAAAAAAGCATACGATTAAAAATTGAAAAAAAAATCGATATTCGCCAAGTTTACAAACATCGCGAACGTCAGCTGTATGCATCGATTCGTCGACAATCGATGATGGCCGCGGCGCGCGGTCGATACCGCGTGGTACGTCACTACGGGACGGAGAAACCGGGACGACGCTAGGGCTGTAGTTTTCAAAGCGGGTGATAATAGGGTCGTGACTAATGATATATGGAAATAAAAAGCGGACAAAGGGCTTGTATTTTTATCGCGCGCTGGTTGATATAGTTGTATTAAGCTTATATTATTATTATTATCGTTTGGCAATAACAAAGTCAGGGGTCTGTGATTTTTAAAACGTAAACCAGCCTAGGGATGATTATTGATATTGCATTGAGTTTTTTTGTAAATTATAAGACTATGTTTTTGGTTGTCGAAATATTTATACGGTTTGTTGTTAGTATGTTTTAGATTGTTTAAAGTATAAATTCAGTCTTTATTCAGTTATATTACACGTATTTTGAATATATGCTTATGGGTTATACATGTATATATCAATAATGTTATAAAACAATAGGATGTGGTGCGCCTTTTGTGTACCTAGGAATAATTAATACGCGTAATTTCCCAGTGTTAGGCATGGGGACAATTACATGGGGTTAGGATCGGCTTACATCGATAGGCGACCCTTAAAAGCAATTGAGGCTTAGGGTGATGAACTTTTATGAATGGTAACCGTGGAAAGATGGAAAGTGAGAAAGTGATTGTTATTTAAACTTTCAAATCAGTTTTTTCTTCCTTTGGTGTATCTTTTTATTTCTTTTGTTTTGGTTTAATATTTTTGTATCTTTATTTCCGGAAACGTAACATTTTGAATTTTTTATTGACTATTAGTTATAAAAAAATAGTATTATATAGTATACTGAAATTCTGCCACATGTGTATTCCACCAACCCGCATTGTAGCAGCGTGGTGGAATAAGTTCCAAACCTTCCCCTCAAAAAGGGAGAGGAGGCCTTAGCCCTACTGGGCTAAGGCCTCCTCTTCCTCTTCTCTCAGTAACAGCCTTTAAATGTCCCTCAGTAGAGGCTGTTACTGTTACTGTACTGTATTAGTTATACGAATGGTCCATTCATTTGATTTGAAAATCATTTCTCTGTTTTCTTTATACAGTTATGTTAGCGTGTATGACTGACATAAGCTTTCGACATTTTTTATAATTGATACGTATACCTTGCTGATCTAGTGCTAGCTGTTAAGGCTGTAGAATCTGAGGTCTTGGGGTCAGATCAGGTTATTGGTTTTTGTGTTCGTAAATTCAGTAAACGAGTTAGGAAGATGGATATAGTGAGTCAGGGTTATCTGATGCCTCGTGAAGCGTGTATGTAGATTGGTTCTCTCAGGTCGTATAGGATTCCTGTTCTATTGGACCATTAGAGTGAGATGATGGAGAACTTCCCGGGGACACCTGTATTTTTGGAGACCATCGTATGAAATTGTGCCACATCTTCAACCAGTCAGCACTCAAGTTTCGGGGTGTAGTAAGATAAAAAATATCTTCCTCGACGCGAGTGAGGAGACCGTTTTTATCTTTCTATAACCCGACTTGCTATCACCTGTTGCAGAAACGCGTGGATTATGTAAGAAAGGGAGGCGTCAAGGGATGTGGACGTGGTTGGAACGAAGATACATAGTATTCGGTCCATTGTACCGACAATATTGCAACGTTTTCTTTATCACAATATTATAATTTTTATTACTCGACGTCTTAGCCGATAGCACGGTGGACGCGTCTCACACTCATCATTCGTTGAGCATTAGCATAGTTAAAGTATATGAACAATATACATATTATGCTATTGACCTAAGTTTAATTTTACACAAAAAAGTAGATTTTTTTTATAGAATAGAAAGGCAGACGAGCATACGGGCCACTTGATGGTAAGTGGTTACCAACGCCCTTAGACATTGGCATTTTAAGAAATGTCAACTATCGCTTACATAGCCAATGCGCCATCGACCTTGGAGATTTTATGTCCCTTGTGCCTGTAATTACACTGGCTCACTCACCCTTCAAACCGGAACATAACAATACCAAGTACTGTTGTTTTGCGATAGAATATCTGATAAGTGGGTGGTACCTACCCAGACGAGCTTGCACAAAGCCCTACCACCATCCAATGCTTAGATAAACAACTTATACACCAAGAGTATTATGTATTAATAAAACTTGAACAGCGGCTGTATAAGTCTATCGTAAATAAGTTAAGAATGTCAAAAGAAATCCAACACACATATATGTATGTACAGCAGCAAAAATGTCGTGAATGTGGAAGCCTTACACTTCTTTCGGTTCTCATTCGCCAAGTGTCCTGAGTACGTACGCCACGCCATACGCTTGGAGTATAACACAGATACAAAAAATACAACTTTAAGTGATTGGGTCAAACAATAAATTCGTTTAAACACGAAGTTCATAATGTTTTAATTATTAGCTATTTTCTTTGCCAGGATATTTGCCAACGGATGGTAGATACAGGGTCTGTAGAAAAACATTCGGCGATTATTTAATTTACTTTATACTTTATTGTACACTACAAAGAGAAAAAAAAAAAAATACAAAACATGGATACAGCCTAAATAAAAGTAGCATACAATTTTGGCGACCTTAGCCGACATAGCGATCTCTTCCAAGCAACCAACAATTCTTTAATGTGTCTCTGATCTAAGATCTTAGTTTCTGTATTCACACTGGCTTCTTCACTCTTCAAGCCAAACACATCAACAGAGTTTTGATCTTTGGTGCTAGAATAAATGAAGAGTGGGTCTTCCCAAAGAGCCTAAAGTAACTATTAAATATTTAAGAATCGCTGATTTAACTTACCCTTTATAGGATATTTTGCGGTAAATGTAACAGCTTGTAACACATTTCAATCAGGACGCAATCGCGGGTGCGAAATATACACCCTTGGCGATTTTACGTTTAGGGGATGCCTGCCTTGGAAATTAATTATTAAGTACAAGCTCTTTTTATTAATATTATACGTTGAAAGTTTAAGGTGAAAAGTTTTTTTTTATTTTTAAAATTTGAATCATAATACTTGAGAAAAAGAGATAGTTTTGCTTGCTTCTTGTTGTTTATTATACGTCATTTTAGAAATATAGCATTTTAGATATATAGTTATTCAAAGAATTGTTTTTTTCACAAACTTTGCTTATAATTTTATATTTTTATATGAAATCTTGGAAATCGTTGTTTTATTTCCAAGTCGTGTTATTTAGTTTATCTATAATAATCATTATAATCAATCAGAATTGATTTATCTCTGTCTTACTGTTTATGTCTGTGCCTCGATGGTCTGTAGGCGCCCTAAGGGCCTTAGCGTTACGAACAATAAAAAAAAATGTAAGTAAAAGTAAAAAGACATATTCAAAGCCTTCAAATTCATATATGCTATCCTCAAATTTTAAATAGTGATTATGAATTTCGACCAGTAATTATTTAATTTTTAATATATATAAAAAAATCGTTGTTGCCTACAGTGTAATAAAAGTAAATAATAATAAAGAAGTAAATAAATTATATATAATTTTAAATAATCGGAAATACGACTCAACAGGATAATATTGCCAGCTTTCTTGCCACTCGCTATTTGTAGTGTATATATATATATATATATATATAAAGAAAATACTATTCTCATTTTATGTTGCCTCCATTCAATGAACGAGGTATTTAAAGTAAAAGTAATTTTATCTTGATAGAATATATTTGGCAATCGTCCTATTTTCTTAGGACGTATAGTTTGTCATGGTAAAGTATTAGGGTCATGGTGTTCATAATGTCCTGGTTTCACCCTTATGAACCCTTAAAAATATAATTGAATTAAGTTATATTACATTCTTAATTTAAACTAGTTTGTATTGTGTCCAGGATTTTTTTATGGTATCGGAAAAGGACGGCCTAATGGACCACCTGATGGTAAGTGGATACCACCTATAAATTTGGCGCCGTAAAAATATTTAACGTTACCTTACATCGCCAATGGGCCACCAAACTTAGAAACTAAGATGTTTTGTCCTCTGTGCTCGAAGTTTCACTGGCTCACTCACCCTTCCAACCGCAACATAACAATACTTAGTATTGATATTTTGCGGTAGAATATGTGATAAGTGGGTGGTACCTAACGGGCTTGGACAAAGCCCTACCACCAAGTCAAGTATTCCAACCCCAAGCAGCCATACTATATTGTCGTTTTTCGGTTTGAATTCTGGATAGTGTTACAGGTATAAAGGACGGTTCCCAAATGTCTGACAAAAATCCCGACGGGCTTGCACAAAGCCTCACCACCAAGCGTGTGTCGTATCATTTCCAACCATTCGTGTTTTTCATTTATAAGTAAAATTCAATTCGGAATAAGGGCTTGTTAAATGTAGGTTTTTTTGACAGGAAATTAATACTGTTTATTAAAGTCAGTTAAGCAAAACTGAAAATGTCTGCTAGGGCAGTGTGTGAACTGAAGAAATGTGAAGAGATAGAAGTTCTTAAGAATTTCTTTCTACCTAGCAGTCCTCGTGTTCTCTCATGTCGAATATAAGTTGTTAACGCAAGCATTTGACAAATATACAAATATTGGTTTTGAACATGTATATATTTATATAAATCCTGGCAAGCAAAATTTTCAATTATTTGCGAAAGAGAAACGATGTCTGGATTTTGTATCCAATATTTTCATTGTTGTCATAAATTAATTATTAGTATTCAAATTAAATGTCACTTAAATTAGACTTTTATATAGTTTTATTTTTATTGTATTTTATTCAATATTTATTAATGTTTTTACGTTGTTTTAATGTGAAAAGGTATTAACTTTTACGACCAATCATTGGTGGAGGCAGCTCACTAGCAATATCGACATTATACTTTGTATTATTTTGTTTTTGAGTAACAGTGGAATTTACTGATTTTATATTTGGTATATATACAAATAAATAAAATTAAAATGTCTGTCTGTGATTTAAAAATCACTGCCTTATTTCAAGTTAATATAGCTATATGCGAATTACCAAAACATTGCCATTTGTTTTATTTTTGTGTTTGATTGTCTGTTTGTTTGTCTAGAATAATCTTGTAAACGACTTAAAATTACACATGCAGTTTATTTATTGCAATAGATTTATTAAAAAGACTATTCCAAAGTACCATTTACTTTTTATTTCATCAAAATCGGTTGTGTCTGTCAAAACTTATTACAACTTAACTAAAACCATTTTTATTTTTTTATTTTAGGTTACCGCTGCTACCTAATAATTTAAATATTAGCGAAGCTGCAGGTTTTACTATTATAACAATAGGAATATTAGCAATATATTACTAATATTTCACTTAATGTTAAACGTAAAACTTATGTTAGAAGTGGGTTCCATAACAGCACGAGGTGGCAGGTGGAAGAGGTGGTACCTACGAATTTCACATAGTTATGTGTAGCTTTTAGCTTTTATATATAATTTCATCAAAATCGGTTCACTTGTTTAGTCGTGAAAGCTTAATAGATAGACAGTTACTTTCGCATTTATTATATAAGTAGAGATACAAATGGAAAGAAAACACCCAGACCTGATAATAGCAGGCGAATGAAACTCAGAGTAAAACTTCTCAATCATTAATATAATATAATTTTCAATATAGGAAACAGCTGGGAGGCGATCGTTTCATTTCTGTGATGTGTTTATCTTTAAGTATAAAATATATATATTTATTTTTTCCAAATTAAAGGTTTTTTTACACAAACTTTCTTCACCTTTATGTGAAGCCTTTATGAGTTACTTTAGGTGTTAATGTTTTAAATACCCTTTCTTAGTGCTAACCTAATGGTGCTAAACCAATGGTTTGGGCTATGCGATGATATGTCAGTCAGTTATTATTTTATAAAAAAAATACACAAGAGTTACTGTCTTTATACAATTGACATAGCGTCAGTAAAATTAAATCGAAAAATATATGTTAAATATAATACGTGGTTATAGGCGTGGTTGGTAGATACTTGCCTTTCACGCCGAAGGTTGTGGGTTCGACTATCCAGGACAGACATTTGTGTGCATGGACATATCTGTTTGTGCTGAGTCTGGGTGTAATTATCTATATTGTATGTATATATCTATATGTATTTACAAAAGACAAGTAGTATATGTAGTATATCAGTTGTCTGGTCTCCATAGCACAAGCTCTGTACAAGCTTAATTTGGGATCAGATGGCCGTGTGTGAAAAATGTCCCGGAATAGTATTATTATTATTATTAAAAAAAGAATAATTTTTTTTACACAAATTAAGCACATGAAAATTCAGTGGTATTTACCTGAACCAGCGATCATCGGTTAAGATTTCGAGTTTTAACCATTTGGCAATTTCTGCTGTTTTGCCACAATGAATAAAAGTAAACTATATTAAAGGCCCTGACGACGTAGAAGATTTAGTGGGGTTTTGGTGTCACAACATAAGACCGTGATACGTGCTAACAAGCCAGGCTCGTTCCTTGTCAAAATAAGATGCAGATGTTCCTTAACAAATTCTACAGAATAACGGTTTGGATCGCACGTAAGCTTATGTCTCGTTAATCACCGTTTGCGGCTATAAATATACTATATATATATATATACTATATATATATACTATATATATATATATATTATATTATAATATATATATATATATATATTATAATATATATATTATTATATATAATATATAATATATATATATATATATATATATTTCTTTTTTTTTAGTTTAGTCCACAAAGCTAGCATGAGATACAGTAATACATTTACAATTGAGTCTTCTCGATTTGGACATTACATGCGTACATAAAGACTAAAAAAAAAAAACAAAAAAAAATACATTTGTTAGTAACTACAGCGTAAGATTAGAATAAACATAAAGATCAGAAATCTTATAAAAACTATCACCTACAAATTATTTTTTTAAACGAAACTAAAAAGTAAATAAATAATATAAAAATAAAACTAAAAATTAACCGATTTGTGTAGATACTTTCTTACATAAAACTAAAAGGGAAAGTGCTACTTTCCTGTTAAAATCCCACTGCTGGGCTAATGCTCTAATCTTGAGGAGAAGGCTTGGAGATTATTCCACTACGCTATTTTAATGCGAATTGGTCACAAGTGACTTTTCATCGATAAAAAGTCGTTTAAATACTACACACCTTTTTTGTTGGAAGTGAGTTTTTAATTATACAAAATAATACTAATAATATACGTCACTAGCTGCATCCCGCGGTATTATCCTCGTTCGATATATTTTGAGTTTACCCATAACTGTCGTAACCTGATTTTATGTATCCTCTACCTTTTTTTTAACGCTGGAAAAACGCGTTGCGCGTTTCCCCCACGGGAACAGTGTGGGGGGGGGGGTGAGGCTCGCCGGTGTCCAAGGCGCCGAGTGCGCCCCGAACATCGAAATATTCACTAAATATCCAGAGGTACCCTTTCCGTATTAACGAGGAATGCCACAGGATCGCTTTCGCATGCTACTGTGTATAAACATATCCTCTACCTACTTAACAAACAAGCGAAACATTTTTTTCAATTCGACTTCTAGTTTTTGATTAGCGCTTTCATATACACAAACTTCCTTGCTTTATAATATTCGTATTGATATAATACCTATATACATATGTATAGTCTACATATGCATATAATAATAATATATCCTGGGGCATATTAGTTGAGTGCAATATGCAATTCGTGCAGCTTATAAATATGTAACGACAATGATTTATGTGTATTTTTGAGTTTAAATTTCTTCATTTCCTTAAGTAATACTGAAGAGGCTATATTAAAATATATATATATTGTTTATTTTTCTTTGATTTTATATTATATTGAATCTTATAATTCAATAAAGACAGATTTCATTATGTCGAAATGAAATACGAAAAAATTTCTTCATCTACACGTTTCCTGACACGCGCACAAAGATTAAAACAACATTAAAAACGTTAGATGAGGGCAACGCTAGCACATGGTACCCGCCCTCCCCTGCCGTGACGTCACACCTTCCCTCGCGCCCTCCACCCGCTGTATCGATCGAGCGACCCCCTCGTAGACTGTTCTAGTGTTATTTAGGTATAGCGACATCTTATGATTTTATTATAATTATATATGTTTTTTATTAAGGATTTTTAATATTGATTCAGTTGGATTGTTCAACTTATATGAATCAAACGACAAAAATATTAGAAAATTTGACATATAAGAAAAAAATATACTAGGCTATTAAATAAATACAATTTACACATAAAATGTTGTGTGACAAAGCCAGAAAGAAGCCAGCTCTGTATGGCTGAGCTGAAACTGAGCATTGATTTTCAGCTCGTACTTTAACTCGGAAAACTTAACCAGCAAACAGTTTCGTGTGTTAAAAATAACTGACGAAAAAGTAATATAAATAACAAATAATTATCCACACCAAAAGAATCGATTGTGGGTTGGGGATTCTAGAATGATGATGAAGGTGTGCTTATTTGGTGATCATTAATTATTTATATAATTCATTGAAGCAATTGATTAAGGTATAATTTTCCAGATGCGCCCAACCAGCAAACGTTAAAAGGCGACAATGTAAACAACATGCAGCCGCAGGTCTATCCCAGGGAGTATCAGAGCGGTCCGCCTGTACCCCAGGGCCCCATGTACCCACACGGGCCCCCGCCCTGGGAAACACCGGTTTACGAACCCGCCGGGGACGTTACATGCTTGTGAGTCCCAGGATTACATCAAATCCTCCCCTTTAGATCCTTCTTTGATCCTTTATCGATTGGTTTAATTCCTCAACGGCCTTTATGTCTGTTTTCTTTGTTTTGTTTGATCAAGTGTCTCCCGTTCAAATAGATATATTGGTTTTGTTTTGCAATACATTGATGCTGAATGAAAGCTGTACGAAACGTCTCAACTGGTTCAATCAACTGTTTTTTTAATTTGAGTTGAATAATTGTTTGAGTCCCGTTCTTCCCCGATCCCTGGCTGCGTAGCAGTGGACTTGGTTTCTAATAGGTTGCAAAGTCTGAGAATAGCTTGTTGCAAAGGTAATATTCGTATATACGTATGTATTTTCTAAACATTATTTATTATCATAGAATTATATATGTTTCACATGATATGCCTTGTGACAAGCCTTTAGAAGAAGCGATGTCTTAATGGATTATATTATATATATTTTTGTTTTTTTTTTTGGATTCTAAAAATGTGTAAATTTTATAGAGATTTGCTCATAGATGTTTATTATTTGAATAGGCAGTATCCTTCCCCGAGCTTTTTTCATTATTTTTTTTTAATTCACATAATCAAAGGCAACGATACTGTCTATAAATTCAGAAGTTATAATAACTGTTTTAGATTTTAAAATATTTTTAGCATTAGGTAAGTGTATTTTGTTAGCTTAAAGAAGCCAAGATGTATGTTAGACTGCTAACGCTGCCCCTTCCTCCCTTTTTGTTTACCCCCCCCCCGCGCCCGGGCTGCAATAGATTTATTTTAAACATATGATTTTATAGGTGCCTGCGTGATTTCAGATCCTTTGTTGTTTACATTGTCGCCAGGTATGCATTTATAATATTTACAATAACTCGACAAATTCGGAACGGTCAATGAACCGTGTAAAATCAAAATGGCAATATCGTTTCAAAATGTCTTGCAATTGGAGTTGAAAAAAAAATATTCAAATTAAGAACAATTTTTCGATTCAGGACGAGTTAATATTTTAATTTCAGAATAGATATAGTTATATATAGATTCCTTAGTATAATATTACTTTCGAGTATTCTTTCGCAATGAATACGTTTGAATATAATTTAGCTGTTATCGTGGTCAGAATCGATTGGCTTGCGAAAGGATTCTTTTAGGGTAGTCAGTGTTTAGTCGCATGTTTGTTGTCAATAGATTGCAAGGGCTTCAGATGGTCTAGAGAATATTTGAGGATATAAATATATAATGTGATTATTAATGATATCGTTTTGTTTGTTACAGCGGCCCAGATCCCGCAGAGAGGCAGTGAGTATCGTATGTCGTTTTACTTTAGTTTTTCTATGTGTATATATGTATATAAGGCTTCTTTATAAGTATTATCTTGTTCAATTATTTTCAATTCAATTTCTTTCCTACGTCCTTATTTTTAATTAAATAAGGTTTGATATGACAAATAAGTTTAATAGTACAATTATAAAGAAAATAGGTGATAGTGCAATTATAAAGAAAAAATATTTGAAATTCGAAGTTTGTTTTTTTTTCTTTTCTAAGGTTATTTTTCTTTTAAAGGTTGCAAACGCAAGGAGGATATGGGTTCGGATATTCTGCCTTCCCCGAAGAAGCCGCGTTTGGTTTTCACAGACCTCCAGCGGCGTACTCTGCAAGCTATTTTTAAGGTAATTTGTAATTTATAAATTAAATTATAATATTTTACAAAGGTTAGTTTATCTTGCAAAAAGTGGGAAGATTTCTTTGAGATACTGGTTGTCTAGTAATTATATCAAAATCAAAATGCTTTATTAAACATTTAAGCATTACACTTGCTTATTCATAGTCAAACTAGAAATTACCACCGCTTCTGAAAAGAAACACCCAGCCCTGAGAAGAACCGGTGAAAGAAACTCACCTATCAGATAATAAAAATAAGATAATGTTGTACCTATCTGTCTACCTTTTCTCGTTAAGATTAGCTTGTTGTTTATAAATAGATATTTAACTTCTGTGATTCAAAATGTTACAGAACATCCCTCGAGGTTTTTGAGTATATTAAGTTATAGCTTAAGTTACTTTTTTATTCAACACCAACGAGTAGTGCACAATAAATCAAAAGTCAAAATATTAAATCAGTATTTTGGTAATTGTTTACTTTTATACAGATGTTCTAAAATTTGTTGAAATATAATCAACATGTTAAAAATAAATAAAGCAGTGAAGTCTTATTTATAATAATTTTAAGAATAAGATAAGAAATTATAATTAAATATTTGAAAAAAAAATATGATTTATTGTATTCTCATAATGCATACTTGTATTTATATATAAAGGTTTTTATTTTGTGAAATCTGGACCTAAATTATTTACTAGTTGGTAGGGCTTTGTGGAAGCCCGTCTGGGCAGGTACCACCCACTCATCAGATATTCTATCGCTACACTGGAGTTAGTATTGTTGCTTTCCAGTTTGAAGGGTGAGTCAGTCAGTGTAACTACAGGCACAAGAGACATAACATCTTCGTTTCCAAGGTTGGTAGTACATTGGCGATGCGGTGGTGACCACTTACACCAGGTGGCCCAATGGGCTTCCCGTCTACCTATCCCATAAAAATGCATGAGTATGTTAAATAGCCTCAAATGTGAGGAAAAGTGATTAAAGCATATTAAAATATATTTCAGGAAACAAAGAGGCCGTCAAAAGAAATGCAAGTGACGATAGCGAGGCAACTCGGCTTAGAACCGACGACAGTTGGTAACTTCTTCATGAATGCGCGCAGAAGATCAATGGACAAATGGAAAGACGATGACGCTCCATCCACGGAACTGGATCAGCAATGCGAGGCCCAGGATCTAGACCACATGCCGAGTCTAGACTCAGCGGAGTCGGAGGAAGATCACGACGACCACGACGACCATCTTTTGTGACGCCCTATCCCCCAGCAGCATTTGTTAGTGCTATGAGAAGAAACAGGAGTTGTCGCAAATTTCGAATGTTCAAGCTATATGTGTTGAGATACATATTAATTTACAACTTTTATTGATAATTGCTTTATTTTTGATCATTTTGCTTCAACGGTGGTCAAATTTCGAATTATTTTAATAATTTTAATTACTTTTGTATATTGTTGTATTTCAATGATCATTCGAATGTTTGTAAGACGACTTCCGACTCAAAGTGTACAGAAAGGGACTCTAGTGTGACAATGACGTTGGTCAAGGTAAACTGATCTCTCGATATAAATGTTTCTAGTCAAACATATATAGTTATTTAGTTGTTCTTCAGTATTAGATGGACGATGTGTATTTTTTTTTTAAATTAATTTATAGCGTATTATAATCGTTTGAATGCGTTTCAGTGTTCAACTTATTTAATTTGTACACTATACATATGTATATTGAAAATTGTAACATATTAATGCGTCTGTTAAGGTTTTATCAATAAATAAATGTCGACAAATTCCACGTCTCCACAAATACTTGGCAACTTTTATGTTGTCAACATGTCTCACTGATTAGAGTTTCTATAATTATGAAGTAATTATAGAAACTTTTGTTGACAACAAATGTTTGGATATTGTATATTTATTGGTAACTTTCTGATGAATTTTAAACAGTTGCAAACATACCCTTGCGAACTATATCAGCGGAAATGTATTCTAATAATCATATCAGTTGAAAGGTATTCAAACGATTTTTTGCTTTCATAGTTAGTAGAAGACGCAATAAACAAGGTCATGTAAAAAAAAAAAATATCCGACCTTAAAGGGGCATCTAGCAGAAATATCCGATGAAATCGGACAAAAAATAATCTAATTTATTATATATTAATTTGTTTACAAGAATTGATACCAAAATGTATATCCGAAATGTTAAAACTAAGATTACTTGTGCAATGTTAAAAAAATTACTGCAACATTATGTATGTATGTATGTGTTAGTTCTGCGTTTATTCACAAACGTTTAAAATTATTAAACCTTTTTACTATGTATCAGTTTTTGTAAATAGTAACAGTTAGCGTAATATAATTTCACTCTAGTCAAGAGATCTCGTGAACATTCCAATGACACACGTCGTGGTGTTAACAACAATGAAAGCAAATTCCTGCGTGATATTACTTAATGTTACAACGTTTAGATATAATTACATATATAAGGACAGCTTCGCGTATATATAAGTAAATAATAAATATGAAAATCTAGTCCGAGTTGTGCAAAACGTAGTTTATTGAAGATAAAATATCAATAAAAGCTTAATGTACCTATATTAGGCCGTGACTAAATTTCGCTCGAATCGTGGTCAGAACGTGATCGCGATTTCTTTACAAATGAGCGAGGTTCGAATTTGGAACGCCTGGTATTTTTTATTTTTTATTTATTCTAAAGTTAGTATAATATAATTTCACTTTAAATTAATAGTAAGTTATTTATTTATACAATATTATATTTGTATCGCGTTTATTATCTCACGCATTCGTTTAGACGTTTTATACAATAATATAACTTTTTATGTACCTTAATATATACCAAAGGAAACTGAGAAGTGCAATTTAGTTAAATATTATAACAATGTTGCTTGCAATAATACTTATGATTGCAAAAAAGGCGCATTTATTACATATTTGTGTTTATAAGCAGAATAATAAGTAGAGTAATTTAATGTATTTTACTCGTTTTAATTTTGTTATTTTTTTTTATATAGAAAAACGATTTAAATCACAACTTTTGCATTGATTATACTTATATAAATTATTTGAAAGATATTTTATGTTTGGACATGTTAGAGAATCTTTAAATTACTCTACTAATGTAAAAACTATTGCAATGACACGATAGATGGCGTTGATCGTCTTAGAAAAGTGTAAACAATTGATTTGTTTTTTTTTTAAACCCACGTCACAGTCCTTTTAATATTTATCAGATTTTTAATCTGTGGGTTATTTGATTGTAAATGGTTTTCAACAGTTTCGTCATTTGACAGCTGTTTAATGGTAATGTCAAAACGATTACATTTCAAATATCAATATAGAAAATATTTGTAACGCTTAAACCGACTTTAAAATAAAGGATGCATTTTTAATGATCCGGAAGCCAGGCTGCTTTTTAATTTTGAATATCACAAAACAAACATTATGAGTAGTTTGAAAATGTTTTGTCGGTTATGATCTTTTAGTTAATACAAATGAATCAGTTAAAACTAAAAGGGCGAAGTTGCAAAACATATTTACACCTCTTCTTTTCATTTTTACATATTTGGTTACTCCAAAGTTACTCAGCCTTCTTAAAATACAATAAAAGTCATCCCTCACCGACCCCCCATTATATCATGCTCAGTGTATCATCTCTAGTCATTTAGTTTTATACGGATTCATAGTGATATATTGTCCTATCTCATTATGAGAGTGAGGGAATAGGGAGTGCATTTGTGTTTGAGTGCACATTCAAGCACATTTATACTTACTAGTATCTTCCCGCGGCTTTGCCCGTTTATGAGGGGGAGGGAAGATGTTAGGTATCGTTTTTTTCCTGATAGGTACAATGTTTCTTCGAATGTGTCTTCGAATCCAGAGTAAACAGGTTTCTTAAAGGCAAGCGTGCTACATCCTAGACCGTGTCGATGCTTAACATCAGGCAAGTCAATGGTCAAACGCTGGCCTAATAATTATAAAAAAAAAAAGTTTTTCGTACCACTGACAACGTGTATGCAAAATTTCATGATGATCGGTTGAGTAGATAAGACGTGAAAGCATGACATACAAACAAACTAATAAACTCACTTTCGCATTTATAACATTAGTAAGGATGATAGTTGCCTAATCTTCCTTGAAATCAGTCAGAAAATTATCATCAATATTAATTCGGCATATTTCTAAAAAATATCGATAAAATATTTTATGTTTATACTTCAACTGGCTTCTGGACATTTTAAGCATGATTTAATTGGTATACGATCATTATTTAGATGATACGACAAAACAATGAAACTAACGAATAACGGACTGTGTTCTGTATGGACATTTATTTTATATTTTCAGTATTAAAATGTTTCAACTTATTATTGTTGAATAATCCCGGTTTACTAACGTTAACTATCGAGGAGTTATTAGTAAGACTAGGGTTTCCATTGTCAAGGATTGTTAAGAGACTGACGGAACGAGCGTTTATCGATAAATAACAAAATTGGATTATTTAATAATAATAAAGTGCTTACTTTTATATAAAAATGTTCAGTAGTATGACGTAATTTTTCATTTTGACGTTGAAATTAACGCTTTTTTTCCTTCCCGCGTTCGTAAATATTGGAATGTAAAACTTTGTTACTATCTTTATTTTTTATTAATAATGTTTTTGTGTTTAGTATACAATTATAACCAAAAAGACAATTTAAGTACAACAAAATATTTTCTTTGAAATATCTCAATATATTGAGTAAAATGCAGTTATCATAAAATATTCAAATAGTAAAGAACTATAAATGTTTGTTAACGTATCAGAACTTAGTGACCTATTTGTTGATATTTCATAGATGTTGAAATTTATAACTAAGCTGAAAATTAAGTTCACATTACACATTCTGTAATTTATATAAAAAAAATGTACTTTCAATGTCAATAGCTGTCAAAAGATATTTATCACGCTTGTCATTTTTTAATTAAAAAAAAATATTATGTCGAAGGTAAGCTGCTTATGGTGGTGATTATTTTGTATACACGGATATAAAATTCATTTCTGTTAAATTAGCGTGCTTACAAGTAATATATTGACAATGAATTGGAAATGTATACTAATGGCATAAGTATTTCATATGTCACGTAGTCAACGAATGGAACTTGAACGAACTTTTATCTAAGTTTGTTGTTTAACGATCGATTGTGAAGACCTGGTTTTTAATACAGCTCCAACCGCGTTAGTGATCGCATGATCGAACACAAACCCATCAGTGTGATGAAGACGTTCAAGCTTATGACAGACCTGGTAACCAACTGCGCACAAAAAACATCCCTTGTGTTTATCGTAATTTATGTTAACAAAACAATTTGTTACGCTAATTATTTACATTTCCCACTTTGAGATGTGACTATAAATTACTGTACAATAGAGTCGCTCTTTTAGACGTTATTCCTGTTAAATAAAAGTTCAGTGAAAATATTTTTTTTTATAATTTGTCAAGTAAATATATAAATAAGCATATTTGTAAATTTTTTATCGCTTATAAATGCCGTAGCGATATTTTTATTTGTAAATTCGATTCATGACTATTTTTAATCACCGCATGGGAGCGTTTTGGGATTCCAACAATTTTGAGGGAAATTAAGGGATATTGGGTTTTATTGTGAAGTGTGTAAAGTTTAAAATCCATTGGCATCTAGATATATTTGTATGTTTACAATAAAATTCAATGTTATTCTCCGTCTCTGTCATCTCTATTGCATGCGGATATAAAGATACAATACATACCATTAAATAGGGAATAAAATATTTTTGTGCGTGTATAGTGCGCTTTCTCTCTGACTGTACATAGTACGTGAAAAAATGAATGTAAGATTAAATGTACATTTTATAAAGTGCTTGATATTTTATTTTTTTACCTTATGTGTACGCGGCTCGTTCATTTCGTTCATCATATGTACACATGTATGTGGTTCTCGTTGAGCACACATTGAAAGATAATAATGCCGATTTGCTTTTACACAATCTTTAAACTAAGCTCCTGTCAAATAATAATAGGTTCAGTGTGCCTAGTACTAGTTTTTTTTTAAATTACTTATGGTTTAAGAATATATTCCTCAAAAAAAGAATACAATTCACTTTAAATATTTGAGAAAACAAGATTAACATACTTAAATATTATATATAAAACATACGGGCGGTACGCAAAAATAAAGAGCAACAAATTAGACACTTCACTTAAAATAATGTGGGTATGACAAAAACAAGATGTAATATTACGTATCGTTTGTGTTATAGCAATTGGATAGCAATTGATATTATTTTCTTTATTTAATTTACACATTAAAATTTTGTAAGAAAAATAAAATAATCAAATAAAAATGTAGAAAATTAGTCGTTGATAATATTAAATGACTCTTAAAACAATTTTATAACAAATGAAAATACTTCAGGGCCTAGTGAACTGTTTTATGATGTGGTGTTTTAGGGTTTTTTTGTATAAAGTTAAAGACTGAATATCCTTAATACTATCAGGTAGTTCTTTGTAACCGTACTCCTTCATACAATATATTTTTTTTACCGTAGTTGGTTCTTGGTCGTATGAGACATATATTATTCTCCGTTTCTGTGTTTGTCCTATTTTTGTGAACGATAGTTTTGTGCTTAAGTTTTTGTTCAAAATCTTTTGCACTAATAGACACGTTATATTTATATATTTGGGACACTGTCATCAATCCTGTTTCGTTATACACTTTTACAGTAGGAGATAGATAATTATAGAATAGTGAAAAAGTACCGTACCGTAACAGCCTGTGAATGTCCCACTGCTGGGCTAAAGGCCTCCTCTCCTCTTTTTGAGGAGAAGGTTTGGAGCTTATTCCACCACGCTGCTCCAATGCGGGTTGGTAGAATTCACATGTGGCGGAACTTCAGTGAAATTAGACACATGCAGGTTTCCTCACGATGTTTTCCTTCACCGTAAAGCACGAGATGAATTATAATCACAAATTAAGCACATGAAAATTCAGTGGTGCTTGCCCGGGTTTGAACCCACGATCATCGGTTAAGATTCACGCGTTCTTACCACAGGGCCATCTCGGCTTTTTTCTTATTACATGTATTTACGAAAATAATTTGTTTTATACTTGATAAAATATTAATTTCCTAAAATTGACAAGATCAGCAAGACATTTGATCCCTCTTTTATTGATAATTTTGTCTAGCGATTTCTGGATTAAATTGTGAATTATATTTAGGTTTTATTTTTGGGATTTTCTCATCCTTCTCTTTTTCTGGGGCAGTGCCATTGAGCTTGGATAAAAACATTTCCGTTCTATATTTCTCTTGCTGTTCGCGCTTTAGCCTTGCTTCTCGTAATTTTTGTAATTTCTTTTTTAAATCGTCTTTATTCTTATGCTTTGATTTTTGATTTTTCTTTTTATTATCTAACTTTTTTTTAAATATATCCTTATTTTTTGAATTATGACAGAATGACTTGAATGAATTCATAGGATCTAACTGTTGTTTTGCACTCCATGCTATTTCTCCATCTTTTTCATCTTTTAACTTTTCTTTGATTTTACCATCTTTATCTTTTAGCATTAGTTTTTCATATGTATCTTTTATGTAAAATGTGAAAATCACACATTGTACCAATTCTTCTTGCCTAAAGCTTCATTTGTATCTTGTCCTAAATATGTTAAATACCCAATTTTCTTTTCATATTCTTCATTTTTCTCCTTAATTTCCTTATCATGTTCTGTGTTGGTTGTTTGAATAGCATGCTCAAGGTCTGCAAATAAATTGATGTGTTCTTGGGTGGCGGGGACCTGTTCAACAGTTTGAGGTTGAATATCAAATTCTAATAACTTTTGTTTACTTTTATTTTTTAATACCTTAAGTCGAGCTTCACGGTTTGCATTCTCAATCCTTAACTGAAAAAGTAGTTTTATGATTTTGTTTTGTTTTATTTGTAATTTTTTCAAGTTAGTACTTGCAGAAGTTCCCAAAATTTCAATAAAATATTCAAGGTGAGGTTTTACCATTGAATTATATATAAGATATCGTACAGATTTCGGAAAACATCGAATACTACCTCGAAGTCTAGCTATTAAATTTGATATTTTTGAACATAATTTATTTATATGTATGTCCCAAGAAAGGCGGTCATCTATATGTAATCCCAAATACTTTTTTGAATGAACTCTCGTCAACGGTTAATTATTGATGCATGATGCATGGTGGTTATCAATTTTTTTATTTTTGGTGCCAAATATTATATAATTTGTTTTTGTTATGTTAATTGTGAGTAAGTTTTTCTGAAACCATAGATGTAGACAGTCCAAATCCTGGTTTGCTTGATTAATTACAGAATCAATTTTGGTGCCGAAGTAAAACAAGCTGGTGTCGTCAGCAAACAGTGTTATATTACCTTTTAAATTTAAGTTATCGATATCATTTATGTAAATAAGAAATAGTAATGGGCTAAGAATTGATCCTTGAGGAACACCAAACGATAGTCTCATGGTTACTCTTACTTTCGCCAATTTGACTATTTGACCTCTGTTTGAAAGATAAGAACGAAATATATTATAAGCAGTTAGTAATTATTATCTTAAATACGTTAATGGAATTATTTTCACTAGTACAAAGGACATAATATCTTAGATTCCAAGGTTGGTGGCGCATTGGCGATGTAAGTGAAGGTTAACATTTCTCACAATGCCAATGTCTATGGGCGTTGGTGACCACTTACTATCAGGTGGCCCATATGCTCGTCCGCCTATACTATATAAAAAAACACAGTATTGTTTTTCTGTAAGAACAAATTTGAAACTCACCGCAGAAGACGATCCTGAAATGTCAGAAAGTGCTATGCGATATTGACGTTAACAATTGTCTGTTTTCAACATTTAACAAGTAACATAAGTAGTTCGTTCTTCCAGAATAGCATTGTTGGACGTATTTTTTATAAATTTTCATGTGATAATCATGAAGGCCTTTACGGAATGAATAGTCTCTTCAATCTGTATTTTCGATAGTAATGTTATCGAATATCTTGTCATTGTTAAAAGCTGAAGATTTTACACGTCTGACTCTTCCGAAAATTCAGCATTTTGTATGTGTTATTTTAAAAAAGCTAAAAAGGTCACCAGATGGTTAGTGGTCACATTTTTCCTACGCAAGAGTTAACACGCCAACCACAGGAACTAAGATAGTTCTTGGCCCTGAAATTGTGCTTACTTGGCTCACTCACAATAGACCAGGAATAGCTCATTTCACCACCCTATTCTGCGGTAAGTATAAAAGGTATGTACATATATTGTATACTCCAGAATTATTCCACTTCTTGATGTTGTTTGCCAATTGTTTTAAACCTAATTTGATCGAGTTCAATGACCCTTATTTTATTCAGCGTACGTTGGCTTTATAATTTTGTAAGCAATAATTCAATAGATATTCAGTGCCATCTATGCTTCAACGCTAAAAATTTTAACGCAAGTCGCAATGACAACCGTGTAAAACCGTGGCAGTGTGAGAAATGTTAACCATCACTTACATTGCCAATGCACCACCAACCTTGGGAACTAAGCTGTTATGTCCCTTGTGCTTGTAATACTCACCCACCCTTTAAAACGGAACACAACAATACCAAGTACTGCTGTTTTGCGGTAGAATATCTGATGAGTAGGTGGTACCTACCCAGACGAACTTGCACAAAACTCAGGCAATGCGACACGATCAACGATATAGTCCAGGTTCTGAAGCAACGGTGTTATGTGCTTTTCAAGCGATTGTTTTAAGGCTTAAAAATCAGAACCTAAGTCCTGAGCCTCGATATATACAGACTTATAAACTAGCTAGGAGGTCAATTCTACTAACGATTTCTCACTTTATCACAATCGAATCGAAACGTAATCGTTTCCGTTTAGTTACGATGTCTTTTCGTTGAAGTTGGATCGGAACACAATCGGTAACGTATCGTAATTATAAGATATTAGTAGAATTGGGTCCAGCTCTTGACCAATGAAATAGTGGTATAAATAGTGAATAGTCATCTTCTAGGCAAGCGCGCTCCATCTTAGACTGTATCATCGCTTTCCATCAGGTGTGATAACAGTCAAGCGTTAGCATATATATTTAAAAAAAATCATTTACCAATTTACTATATATAATATATATTAAGCTACTATATTAAGAAATTATATTATTTACTAGTTCCAGCCGGCTTAACGAGTGAGGCAGTGGAGACAGGGCGGGGGAGTCGTCATCTGTCCCCCTGACGAAATTAATGCAAAATGTCATGATTATCGGTTGAGATGTAAAGACGTCAAATCGTAACAAACGAACAAAAAATCAATCTTACTTTTGCATTTATAATGTTAGTTACAATTTTATATTTTTATTATTTATTCCATCACCGCGCAACCATTGTAGTCAGCTCACGTTACCCATCAAATATTTTAGAGCCAAGCTACATTGTAATGTATTATTTTTTTATTGTATTCCAGAAAATATTGAACATAAAGTATAAGTCTAGATATGTGGAGCCTACACATTGTTGGATAAAGATTTTCCCCTCTCAAAGAGAGGATAAAATCTGAGGAGATAAGGAGATCTTAATCCATCCACAAAATGGTCCAGTCTAGATCTTTGTAAGCTGGTTCTCTTAATCTTTGTCTATGAACGTTTTGTTTTTTTTTTTTTTTTTTTTTTTTTTTTTTTTTTTTTTTTTTTTTTTTTTTTTTTTTTTTTTTTTTTTTTTTTTTTTTTTTTTTTTTTAAAGCCGAGATTGCCCAGTGGTAAGAACGCGTGAATCTTAACCGATGATAGTGGGTTCAAACCCGGGCAAGCACCACTGAATTATCATGTGCTTAATTTGTGATTATAATTCATCTCGTGCTTTACGGTGAAGGAAAACATCGTGAGGAAACCTGCATGCGTCTGATTTCACTGAAATCTGCCACATGTGTATTCCACCAACCCGCATTGGAGCAGCGTGGTGGAATAAGCTCCAGTACCTTCTCCTCGAAAAGAGGAGAGGAGGCCTTTAGCCCAGCAGTGGGACATTCTAAGGCTGTTACGGAATGTATTTTTAACAAACTTAATTAAAGTTCAACCCAGAGCATAGAGCAAGCGCCACTGAATTGTCATGTGCCTAATTTGTTTTTATAATTCATCTCGTGCTCGCAGTGAGAATGAAAACATGAAAATGACTTTACTGAAGAAAACTTTTATTTAATTCGTGTACTAATTTTTTTATAGAGGTGGCAGATATCACTGTAAGTGATAACGCCGCCTTTCCATACTTTATTTACCTTTTATATAATGTTTATACAGTACTGACTTTACAAATAAAAGGAAGAAAATTAATAATCATCTTATATTTTTGTATATATGAATATACACTTGCTTAAACTTGTGCTTAAATTCAGCTCAAGTGGCTTGGAACTGGTTTAAAAGTCATTTGTAAGCGTTGACCCAATAACACTAAAAACTGGATTTAAAAGCTTTTAACTGAAATCTATCAAGCGGTGTTAATTATAATAATTGGAGGAAAAGAACACGAGAATCTTAACCGAGGATCGCGGGTTCAAGCCCGGGTAACCTCTGCATTTTGATGTGCTTAATTTGTGTTTATAACTGAAGTAACGTGCATGTAACGAATGAAAATCTATCCCATATATATACATCACCGTCATTGAAGTAACTTGGTGGGATAAACTTGGAACCTTCTTCTCAAAAGTAGCCCAGCTGTGGGAAATATAGATTGTTAATTATTTTAAATATATTAAGTGTCTTTTCATTTATTAATTATATAAAGTATAACAATAGAGATTTGAGATATTATTTAAATAATAACAATTAACATTATATATTGTTTCAAACCAACACCTTCAAAGTGCAGGTAATAATAATAATTCCCAAATTCGATTATTAAATTAATATTAAAAATAATTATTTAAATATCAAAAACGCGCGTAGCACTATACCCAGTGCTACAACTACTATGTATCGAAGCCTTGACATACACCCCCTTGACCTACAAAATTTGTACGACCAGAAAATAAACCCCAAATTTAATCATGATAGATTGATGCGGTGATCACTGTGCATATGATTCTCAAACCGGGTGTAAGTATTTTAAAAAAGTGTTTAAAGATACTTGTAACGCCATTATGTCATGCTTAGAATATATTGATAATGATGATATGGATGAATCGCGAATAGAAGTTCTAGATAACTTGCATCTTAACCGCGTTCCTTAACCTAGGCTAAAAGCGTAAGACGATGTATGTGCACCTAGCCTAATGTCGTTAACCTGTTTTCTAGACAACCTATTTTCGACGGCATAAACGTTCCCAGAAAAGAGAAACTCATTTAAGAAATACGAAGCCTCAGGCTTTGAGTCTTTTCACTTCCAAAGACAAAGGCCTATTAAAAAAAAAAACTTGGGAACTATGAAAAACATACAAAAGGTCAGCAGCGCTTTACCGTGTGCGAGGTGGATAGAATTACCGGGAATGGAGTAGGTGGGAAGGAGATGGGTAGCTGAAAATCAATTTATTAGACAGTGACGTCACATTTCGCGCACGCGTGGTTCATTTTCACCCGGGATAGGGTTGCTAGAGGGCTATAAGCTTGCTCCCATTCAGGGAAACACACTCTCATAATACAACGATTACTTCAAATTGTTTTTCTTATAACGAAGTTAATGGCATTAAAAATATTTTGATGGTATTAAAACTTTTCTTATAAAGTATCTTTTATTACTTTTACAATATCTTTTTTGAAGTAAAATTGCTTGTGTTGACGTGATAATAGTAAAATTTCAAAAGATATAACTGTATTGTAAACATACTTCGGTCTAAACGCGCATCATAAATCCACAACAGATCGCGATAAAACTTAAACATCTGTACTCTTTACTACTTAGGGCTATTTTAGTTCATCACCTGGTCACACCGAGTCATCTGGGCGGGCTGCCCGAAATAGCGCGATGCAGGGGTGGGGGGTACGGCTGCTTACGATTTTCAGTAGAGCGGCGACGGTGGCGCCGACAGCACGCGATGGCGTCCGTCGCCGCATGGCTGCCGTTCGCGCGCGCCGCTGCCATCGGCTGGGTACCCATAGCCACGCACCCACTTCCTCCCCCACCCGTCCCCAAGGACCGCAGACGCGCCGAGGACGAGAAGCTCCTCATCAATGTATCAGGACGACGTTTCGAAACATGGAGGAATACTCTCGAGAAATATCCAGACTCCCTGCTCGGATCGTCCGAGAGGGAATTCTTCTACGACGAGGACAGTCGGGAGTACTTCTTCGACAGAGATCCAGATATATTCAGACATATACTCAATTACTACAGGACTGGGAAGCTTCATTACCCAAAACATGAGTGTTTAACTGGTTATGATGAGGAGCTCGCGTTCTTTGGTATCCTGCCGGATGTTATTGGCGATTGTTGTTACGAGGATTACAGGGATAGGAAACGTGAAAATGCGGAACGTTTGATGGACGATAAACTTAGTGAAGCGGGAGACCAAAGCCTTCCTCAGCTTACGGACTTAAGGCAGAAGATGTGGAGGGCGTTTGAGAACCCTCACACATCTACAGCCGCTCTAGTATTTTACTATGTGACTGGATTTTTCATTGCTGTCTCGGTGATGGCCAATGTTGTAGAAACCGTTCCGTGCGGGCACAGACCTGGTCGAGCGGGTACTTTACCTTGTGGAGAGAGATATAAGATAGTATTCTTTTGCTTGGACACGGCCTGCGTGATGATATTCACGGCGGAGTACCTGCTCCGACTGTTCGCTGCACCAGATCGTTGTAAGTTCGTGAGATCTGTCATGTCAATTATTGACGTGGTCGCGATCCTGCCATACTACATTGGCTTGGGGATCACAGACAACGACGACGTGTCGGGCGCGTTCGTGACCTTGAGAGTGTTTCGAGTGTTCCGTATCTTCAAGTTCTCGCGGCACTCGCAGGGTCTTCGGATTCTCGGGTACACGCTCAAGTCTTGTGCCAGCGAACTTGGCTTCTTAGTATTTTCTCTAGCGATGGCCATTATCATCTTCGCCACTGTCATGTTCTACGCTGAGAAGAACGAGCAAGATACGAACTTCACTTCCATTCCTGCTGCCTTCTGGTACACCATTGTGACCATGACCACACTCGGGTGAGTTCACATTATTTATATATGTACATATAGCATGAGAAACGAAAATATTAAATATATTGCGAAGCGCTGCGCTGACACCTGTCGCCGACATTAAAAATTCATGCCCGTAAATAAGTGTCATGGCGTCGAAGATTTCCCTCCATGAAGGGCTTAACGAATGAAATATTAATGCTAAGCATTCGGTTTTAATTGCGTTTTCATTTGTGTAACGAATGTGATCGTAAAGAATATTAAGTCATTTTCAGACGTTTTAGGCTCAGCGCTATGTTGTTATAAAGGTTATTATATAATTTGGGTGTTAAATCGTATAAGGATATTTTAATGGAGTCGTAATGCTTTGCTTTAATGAAGTCTTGCTTTGAATATGTAACTCGACTCATATTGAAAATTACATTTTATTATCGATATAAAAAAATATAAGTAAATATATACGTCGTTATAAATAGCTTAAATTATTGTCCTTTAAATTTATATATTAATTATTTATATGATTAACGTATATGATATGTAGCGAGAATATTCTATCAATATTTAATTGTAATTTTGATTAAGCTTGTAATGAATTGAATTTATTACATTAATATAGAAGACTAGTGTATAAAATTATACTTATTGATCTTTATATTATACATTCTATTTTAAAACATAAATGATTATCTGTCTTTAGTGTACCACTTATTTTTTCTATATTATTTTATAAAAACAAGTATATTTACAAACAAAAAGTACATGGAATGAAACAAACTTTTAGGCGTATTGCCAAGAAATGTTAAACAATTTCGCTCTATTCATTAGCGTGAGTTGGTCTTCGGAAAAAACGTTTAGAAATGTAGCTTTAGTATTTATCTACTGGGATATATATTTTTTAAATATTTAGAATACAATTTTTAAATTTAAAATTAGATAATGCACATTTATTTCCTTAAGATAAGATTAGCGATTTTTTTTATTTGCTATAGGACTAAGTCCTGAAGCGTTCGGTCCTTTTATGGTTGCAGATTGAAAACCTTTCAACTTTGGTCACAAAGGGACGAGAGGACATTGATACGACCCTTGCTTTGAAAAGAACCTAATGGTGTCTTACATTAGGATATTAAAAACGATATGTTAATTATGTCACTGGCTCTTTGAATACGTATCGTTGCCTTTGAGATTGCCAGCAAAAATTTAACCCGTACGGTTGATGAAACTTTGCATGAACTTTTTTTTTTAAAGAGCTAAATAAAACTCCTCTTTTCTGTCAAATATTTACATAGATATTTAATTACACTAAATTATTATATTTACTGTCCACCAACCCGTATCGGAGCAGCGTAGTGGATTAAATGATACGAGACTTTCTTCCCCAAAATGAGAGGTCTTAGCCCAGCGGTGGGACATTTACGGGCTGCTACATTTTTGAAATGAAAACTTCTTTAGGCGTATTGCGCTGGTTTATCGTATGGGATAGACTTGTGGCTTCGCGTCACCGACGCGTGCTAATGTTAATATAATGAAATCGTTGAAAGTACAAATAATTTAAGTATTGTGGAAATTAATGAGGATAATAACGATTGAAATTTATTACAAGTGTATTTTAACTTTTATCTATTTAAATTAAACGTATTAATATTTCTTACCGAGTTTGCGACATATTGTGTATTTTGATGAATAAAACGCGATATAATAAAAAGGGATAGAATTATTACTCGGAGCCCATACATGTGGCAATAAGACAAATACATTTGACAGTTTCAAGTTTTCACTTCTTTCAGCAGTTCCTATGATTGCCTGTTTTTCAATATATATATATATATATATTGAAAAACAGGCAATCATATATATATATATATATAATATATATATATATATATATATATATATATATATATATATATATGCATATATATATATATATATATATGCAGTGCAAATTATTATATAACAGTAATACACAATGTATACAAAGGCATACAAACCCCACGATATCTATCATGTATATGTTTTATCGAGATAAACTGAATTAGTCAATGTACGTAAGAAAGCCGAAAGGTAAGGCCCAGTGGTAAGAACGAGTGAATCTTAACCGATGATCGTGGGTTCAAACCCGGGCAAGCACAACTGAAGTTTCATGTGCTTCAAAAAAGGATATAGGTCCCAAAACCATTTTAACTCATTTATAATAATTAATCTTATACATTATTCAAAAATCTATTTCAAAGCTATATAAATAAATTTTATTATGATTTAAAAATAATTTCCCTTAACGATTATTTTGATTGATTCATCATATCATTATATTATTTCCTTCTTCAATGCGTTCGGTAACATAAGCATTATGTACTTTTATTAAATATACACATATAATTACTTCGAATAAAATTACGTGATTCCAAACTGAGCTATTAAACCTAGAAAATTTTACCTTCGGTTACGCAACAATCTTTTCTAGGTCGAACCATTTTGAGCTTCAGACGTGACAGACACATAGACGCCTTCCCCGACGCTTTACGAGTGGAACCCCTTCCAATTCCTTTGCTTCAATGTTGTTACAATAGCATAATATACAATAAATAATTATATATGTCAAAACAAACTGATGATTTGATAAATTAGATGGTGATAATCAAACTTTTTGAGTAGATATTAATGACGGTGCTTAAATTTTGCCTAAGACATGTATTTTGTCATTATTGAGTTGATATGGTTAGCGAATTGTTTTATAACTAATTAATGAAATTCCTATTTTTTAAACTCGCAATTATTTAAAAAAGCAACAATGAACGTGTATTTCACCAACCCGCATTGGAGCAGCGTGGTGGAATAAGCTCCAAACCTTCTCCTCAAAATGAGGAGAGGAAGCCTTTAGCCCAGCAGTGGGACATTCACAGGCTGTTTCGGAACGTACATTGCAATTATTATACGAAGATTGCCTTCGTTACCTACGTGGAAAGAGAACAGTTACTTGCAGTTTCATTATCATACTCGAATACAGTGGTTCGAATTCAGCTCGTGACAAATATCAGTAAACTGTGATACGCGGTGTTGTGAAAGTCGCGTTGTGCGTGTTAATTGTCACTGCTTTTTTTTAGTTCAATTAGCAAGGGCTCTTTCATTTAATGTAATATAGGTTATATTTCTACGCTAAGAAAGTATAATTTTAAAGACGAAATTGGTATGCAACTTTTCTGTATGTTTGACCTATAAAGTTTTTTACTTCAGTTGCGTGTACAGCTACCATAGATAAAGTTATATAGGGCTTATCGATTTTGGAAATTCCAAAATGTTTGAAGAAGACTTGTATTCGATGTAACGTTCAATTAACAGTTGACATATTGAAAAAATTAATAATTTGTTCGTTTTGTTTTTTTTTTATTAATAAGGATCAAACGAAGTATAATAAAGTTAAAATTGTAATATAATAATTGATGACGAGCCGGTTGGCGTGGTTGGTAGAACACTTGCCTTTCACGCCGAAGGTTGTGGGTTCGATTCCCACCCAGGACCGACATTTATGTGCATGAACATGTATGTTTGTCCTGAGTCTGTGTGTAATTATCTATATAAGTATGTATTTACAAAAAAAAGTAGTATATGTAATATATCAGTTGTCTGGTTTCCATAGCACAAGCTTTGTACAAGCTTAATTTGGGATCAGATGGCCGTGTGTGAAAAATGTCCCAGGATATTATTATTATTATTATTAATAAAATTCCTATAAATAGTCGAAAGCCCTTATGGCTGACACTGTGCACGATTGATTGTAGCGGTACGTAGCTTGCGATTATGAAAATAATTATTTGTGTAAAATTTAATTAACAATACTTTGACGTTTACGTTCGCAGGCGGGAAATACAGCAGCTGTTACAAGTTTTCAATTATATTGTAAGGCTAAGTTTTTACATCAAACACCGATTAAATTAAATTTCATAACAAAACATTCTTAAAAAACAATCTTTTGCTAAGAAGTTCTTGGATTGAGAATCAAGACTATCAATCAGGTCAGGATTACCATATTAGTGTATCTTCATTGGAACTGAATAAATATGTTTAGTACAGAACATTCTACCCGTTTGTACTGGCCGTCGTCGCGTTAGGACTCTACTACCACTTACCATCAGGTGGAGTAGAGTCATTTGCCATCCCGGCGCATATAAAAAAAATATGTGAAAATACAACTCCGTAGGACAAGAGGAAGTGGTTTTTATTTATCTAGCAAGATTTAATATAAGCAAACAAATTGTGCAAGTTAAATAAAAATAAATAAGGCGTATTATTTTGTATAAGATTATGTAGATGACTTGGCTTCGCTCGTAAGTTAGGTAAGGGGGGGAATGTTGGTGGGAAGGGGTTATAACAACCTACCTCGAGATTTAACCCCAAGTTTCATAAAAATCGGTAGTGTTCTAGCCGTGAAAGCATGACAGACAGAGTTATTTGTTTATTATATTAGTATAGACAAAAAAGCTTGGAGTGTGTATTCGATGATTTTAGATATGTTTGTGTATGTATGTATAAAAAGAGTAACTACTGAGTTTCTTGAGTTTTATGAGTTATTCTCAGTAGAATTGACACTCCATGACGACAAATTTAAAATGACAAATGTCTTTGTATTTGAATAAAGTACATTTTTGATTGTGATATAAGTTTGTAATATAAATATTTTTGTTTAAAATATCTAATGGAACTTACTACTTTGGTAATCAATAATAATAATAATTAATATACAACTTGATAGCGCATTTGAATTAGGATTCTTTATCATAAATATTTTTTAAGTGTTTCGCGTTAATTTATCTATTTGTATGTCTATTTGCTATTCAAAGATGAGCCAAAAGCCCATAAAATTTTTCCAAAGATCCAAACATTGCTCTCAAAAAGATCGGCCTTAACCTAGCATTGACACGCTTACAGGCTTTACTTGAACGAATAAAGCACGGACGAGATGTGTATCGATCCGAAAGGAGGAGTAGAATCAAAATGTATTTGTGAATATTATAAACATAATATGCGGAAAGGATCTCGTCTGAATTTCTATTTCAATACGATTCAATGTAATAAGTTTATTATATATTTAATATAATATATCTGAAAGACGTTGTTTTACGATTTCATACCTTTGTTTAAAGATTAAATAACAGAAAAAAATCAGCACACGTCATCCATGGCAAGCTGTTAGTGTCAAAACTGTGAGCCAAAGATTTCGGATAGTCGGAATTAAAGAGTACTAACTTTCAAATGAAGATTGTGACTGTGTGGGTCAACTTGGTGGGTACCGCCCCTCTTCAACAGCGAAAGTCACTAATTTGTATTGGTCTGTTCTTATCTGACGGGATTATAGTATAATTACAGACTTAAGAGGCATACTATCTTAGATCTCATGGTGGTGGCACATTGGCGGTGTAACTAGTCGATTTCATCAATAACCATCCAGGGTCTATTGTCTATGGGAGTAAATGACTACCATCAGGTGGCCCATTTTCTTGTCTCGCCATGGAAAACCACATATATATAAAATATACACGGCGTTGCTATAAGAGAAGGTTTACAAGAAACGATAGTTTCTCTGCTCGCAGCTTCGAATGTAGGGGGTTGAATATTAGATTAAAATGCTGTTTCCGATAACTTTAAGCGTTATCATCACTCCTATAACTATACCATGAGGGTTTTTGAATTTCGAATATGAAAAACTTCCTTACTGGTGGTAGAGCTTTGTGCAAGCTCGTCTGGGTAGGTACCTCCCACTCATCAGATATTCTAGCGTAAAACAGCAGTACTTGGTATTGTTGTGTTCCGGTTTGAAGGGTGAGTGAGCCAGTGTAATTACAGGCACGAGGGACATAACATCTTAGTTCCCAAGGTTGGTGGCACATTTGTGATGTAAGCGATGCCAATGTCTATGAGCGTTGGTGACCACTTACCATCAGGTGGCATATATCATCCTTCCTATTCCTATTCTATAAAAAAAACGATCTTCTTAATTTGTATTATATAATACCTTATAGTCAGCTATCTACTTCAAATTATAAAACTCTCGAAAGACAAACTCTCTGAATATAATACCACTTCAGTTATTTAAGTCAGCGATGATGAAGAAAATAATTAATCATGTACTTATGTTTATATAAATTGTTTGATATTTTTTTAGGATGAGGTTGGACATCTGTGCTAATCTATTAAAACTTACTTTATATGTCACTCAAGAAATGTTTAATGTCGACTTACAGTGATACGCTATTTTGATGCGTATATACTTTGAATGTTATAATAATTATGTTCAATGTCGCAAATCACTTTCTGACATTTAACGACCGTGTTTTGCGGCGAGCTTAGAGTTTATTTTTATTTAATAGCTCTACCGTATTTTTTTAAATCAAATTGTATACGTACAACACTGGCTCACCAACGCTTTAGTTATTCAAAATAATAATACATGATGATATCTGACTAACCGATTTCGGCCACGGCGAGTAATCTCAAGAGAGATTGCGCAGGACATACAATAGTGCACGTGTGTGCAATTACAAATGCACTCTCTATTCCCTCACTCTCATAAACCGATGGGACGGCAGTCCGACACGACCGGAAAGAGTTTAGGCGTCAGAAAAACGCAAACATTTTTAAGTCCAGGACCTCGGGATGTGCGAATCGTAGTCACTAATAATAGTCACTAGACCAACGACGCAGTCAATACAATTATTTTGCTAATGTGATTTTTTTTTTAATTTAAAACCAAAATTTATAAAAAGTAATATGCAATTGTTTACAATTGATTATGAAGATTATAGGTTTTATTAATAAAACCTGATGATAAATTATCGCATCAATCATGCAATAAATAATATGGTGTATCAAAAAAAATGACCGTTTTTTAACCAAATATTTGTATTATTATTTCTTTGATATAAAATACAATTAATACTCAAAGTAAAGTCCATTGTTATCAACTGTCATTAGCCATATGCTAGCCAATTGCTCGATCCCACGCTGATACCATGGCTGTCAAAGAACTGTTGGACCACCATTTCAACTTCCGCAAAATTATTAAATTTTTTCCCTTGAAGAAAATGGGCCATGGATCGAAACAAGTTGTAATATAATGGTGCGAGGTCTGGACTATATGGGGACGAGGCAGAAGCTCGAACCCATGAAGTTCTTCAAACTTTTTTTTGGTTCGACGGGAAGTGTGAGGACGAGCATTATCTTGTTGGAATAAGACTCCTTTTCGTTTGGTCAAAGCAGGACGTTCTGACAATTTGGTGTACAATTTGTCCAGTTGTTTGCAGTAAAGTTCTGAATTCATAGAACATTCATCAGGAACAAATTCGTGATGAATAACACCTTCAAAATTCCAAAAAACGCAAAATATGGATTTTTTGTCAAATTGCCCCCTTGCAGTAACCGGAAAAGCAGTTTGACTGCGATCTAGCCATTGTTCACGGGTATTCGGATTTCGCCAGTAAACCTATTTTTTATCACAGGTGACACAGGTTTTTCAATAAATTTTCACAAATTGCTAACCTGTTAGTTGATTCTATTGCTTTTTTTCACTTTCCCCATGGAGCATAGATGGCGATTTACAATATCTTTCGACACACCACACTCCCTGGCAAGTTCGCGAGTACTTGTGGATGGATTTGAGTCAACAGCTTCCTGCAGAACTTCATCAATATCCATTAATGGTCACCCGAAGCCCTTCTTCCTTTTCAACGTCGTATCTGCGTCGTAATGCTAAATTTTTCAAACCAACGCCGCGCTGTGCGCTGATCAAGGACACCTTCCCCTTCATATTTATTAATTTCAAGAGTTGCTTCAGTGACTGTATTTTTTTTTCCAGTAATGCTTTAAAATTACGAGAATTTCGTAGGACACTGTCATCTTGTTTCTCTTAAACAAATAAATAAACCAGACTTTTTTTAAAGTCGAATGGGAATAAACAAGAGAATATAGGGAGCAAAGAGAATGCTCTAAAGGGATCATTTATTATTAAGTATTAAATAGGATTAAAATATTTACAATCCTTTAAATCTTGAATTTGATAAAACGGTCATTTTTTTATACACCCCCATATAATTATTTAACTACATTTAATATTAATATTAACTTCAATTTTTTTTTAAATGTAATATACAAAATAATATACCGTGAAATTTGTCAAATTTAAAGTGCGTATCGTGTATGCATCTAGAAAAATGGTTTATAAGTTTCTCAAAATCAATTGTAACGGTGTTTGTTATGTTTGATTTTCATTTGTTTTTCCGACCAATAAACATGAAAAATATCTTAATTAATAATTTTAACACGAGCGCTTAATATAAAAAAAAACGTGACAAATGTATTTAATTTATAAGCTAGTCAGTGTCCTTGCAAATAATGAAACAAAAACAATTTACGACAGCGAAAGAAAAAGCAATTATACATATATAGTGCGATATATACAGCATAGATTAAATAAATTAATTGTGAACGCGATGTGCAATCTCTGACAGATTATTTGCGAGCACGAAATGAGATTTACCTCAACATACATACATATGTATATGACGTAGCTAGTTAGTGTAATTCGGCTTATACAGGGGCACTGCATAATATACACACACATACATGTATATAGTAACGAGTTCGTGTCATATTTATGTGTTGATGTCTCTCTATATAAATATCAAAGTATATAATGCAATCTACATTTATTTACTACGATTACAGTTTGTTACATTTTTTATATATATATTTGTGAACCATGAAATAAAATTATGTTTATTCATGTTTTATATGTAGAACAAACAAGTTAAACAAGATCACGGACGCTAAGTTGGTGCGAATTAAATGAAAATATGCAGTATAATAAATAAATTTAAAAAAAAATCGTGTATTTGACGTTGATCGTTGAAGAGTTCCCTCATCCTCAATCCTGGGTGTGAAGCCATGGTTAACATAAAAGTGCATTGTTATCAGAATTGAACCAACATATAAAATTAGGAAAATTTATGAAAAAACTAACAAACATTGCAACTTAAATACAAGCTTGTAATAAATGTACTTGTATATCAATGTTTCAGTAAGCCCATCCTCCTATCCTCTTAAGGCAGAAGTCTTTATTCCAATGCGGATAAGGCTGCTCAGAAATTATGCAGATTTTCCCATAGTCTTATCCATCAGCTCAGGCAATTTTCGCCCGTGAACTCTACTAATATACACAATTAACATTCATATACTTTATTCCCAGACTCACATACATATGATATTTCAACTATGATTGTATGCAATTTTATATATGATAAGCATTTAAGAAATGTGTGAAAACGAAAATGGGTTTCTTATTACAATTTTATTATTATATTTAACAGTTACAGGCAAATAAATTTAAAAATGCGAATGAAATAAATCTATTTTGTTTTATCTTAAAACCTGTCATACACAGATAAAAAACTATCAAAATCGATCTAGTCGTTTAGGAGTTCAGTGACATACATATATACATAATGTTAGGATGTGAAATAAAAAAATGATTTTGACATTGACATTTGAGATTAATTGACAGCAGAAGAATAAAATGAATGACCCTCCAAGAAGGTTTACAATGATATTTATAATATCGGTTTATGACGTCAGTCTGCAACTGTCGCCACTAAAAACACTCAACTATTTAAAGAAAAGTAAATCACAAAGCCGGCAATTGGTAACACATTGAATAAATAAATTAAATACTCTACAGAGAGGTTGAGTAGAACTAATGACTTACAGCGCTATCCGTTGATATAATGTAGTGCTTAAAATAATTCCTAAAAATAAATATAAATAAAAACATATAAATGCATGATAAACTTATTTATTAATTTTTAAATAGGATAAAACACAATTTGTCATATGTCACTTCTAGTTTTCTTTCTGTTTCAAGATAACTTCAGTAATTTGCTTATGCTAAGCGCTTTATGGCTAAGTTACTCAAAGTTCACACTTTAAGCGGATTTCGTTCTTTGCTAAGAATCTGTTTCGTTATTAAAACAAGTAAAGCGTGAATAAGAACAAGGTGACTTGAGATTTAGGAAATTCGATTATATTTTCGTAATGGATAATCGCCCATCAGTAGACCGATTCTGTGAGAATAAAACACGATTCTCATCGCAGAATACGATCGTGAAATGACATTTTGATATACTCATGAACGATTTCGGTAACGGCAGTTATTCTATATAGACTAAATAAATATTACGGTGGTTTTATAGGAAAAAGGGTTTTCACGAACATAATCTATTTACTATATAATGTATATTAAAACTAGAAAGATAGATCACCTGAAGAGCCTTGATGGCCCAGTGGCTAGAACACACGAATATTAATCGATATTCGTAGTAGGGCTTTGTGCAAGCTCGTCTGTACCACCCACTTACCACGTACCACTTCAAATATTCTACCGCAAAACTACTTGGTATTTTTGTGTTCCGGTTTGAAGGTTGAGTGAGCGCAGTGTAATTACAGGCACAATGGACATAGCATCTTAGTTTCCAAAGCTGGTGGTGCATTGGCGATGTAAGTAATGGTTAACATTTCTTATGGCTGTTGGTGACCATTTACCACCAGGTGCTCGTCATATTCTATACAAAAAAAAAAAAAAAAATAATAATAATAATAATAATAATGTCCTCCAGACCGATTTCGGCCATGACAGCCAATCTCAAGAAAGATTAGCCAACTACGCAGGAGATATTATAGTGCACAAGTGTATGCGCATACACAGGTGCACTCTCTTTTCCTTAACTCTCATAATCCGATGGGACGGCAATCCGACACGACCGGCAAGAGTTCAGGCGCAGGACCAACGGCTTTACGTGCTTTCCGAGGCACGGGAGTGTTCACACTTCCAACTTCCAGACTCCGGGCTGCTACTGAGAATTTTCTGACAGAATAACCCAATAACTTTCTTTTTTTTCATCATTGGCCCGACCTGGGAATTGAACCCAGGAGCTCCGGGTCTGCGGCCTTATATCAAGCCACTAGACCAACGAGGTAGTCAAAAAAAAAATTAATGTGGGTTCAAAGCAAGGCAAGTACCGCTGAACTTTCATGTGCTTTCATGTGTTTAATCGTGAGGAAATCTGCATTTGACCACAGGATTTCAGGGTCTACCTTAATTGTCCATCATCCCAGCCTGTCTTCAATAACTTATATAACGTACAAAAAAAAATGAAAATTGAATAATTACTCAACTTATTGAATTGAAGCTCTTAGATTATAAATTAAAAAAAAACTGTAATCAAGAACACTGCAGTTTTATCGTAATTAATACCATAGATTAATGTTATAGTTGAACAGATAGACAAGAGCCAATTAAAATAATAATTAAACGATTAATCTTCAAATCAATTTGTCATCGGAATTAATACACAAGCAATTCTAAATACGGAACAAGACTATGAATAATGTAATTATTTATTTATTAAAGGTTTGCTAGTGGATGTTACATACATTATATCTTAATAAATTGTGTGTTAAAACTAACATTTTATGTACACCCATTTGAAAGCAAACACTGCATGCATAGTGTTCTTCCGCGGATTACAGTTTTATAAAAGTATTTAAGTGCTTGATTAATAAGCGACAATAACAAAATTATAAGTATAGCTACCAACTGATGCTTCACCGTGTGAAGGTTTGATGTTAGGTATTTATGTTATCTTTTTACCCCTGATAATCTGTATCCAAAATTTCATAATGATTCGGTTGAATAGATAAAACGTGAAAGTACAATGATAAAATGACAAACATTTTCACATTTATCATACTAGTAAGAAGTGACCCCGTACTTCTTCTTCTTTGAGTGCCTCACCGACTAGCGAAGGTTGGCAGTCAGCTTTGAATACTTCTTCTTGTTTTCCGCGAGGCGAAAGAGCTCGGCAGCAATCGCGATTCCCGTCCATTCTCGCATGTTGCACAGCCAAGACTTTTCTACGACCAACAGCTCGTCTTCCTTCTCCGTACAGAGGTACATAATCCTTTACACGTGGTACAAACTTGTAGTAGATACTAGTAAATAATATATTTAAAAAAAAGTTTCAGTATGGAATTAATGCATAGCAAAAATCTGGCTTCCGTCCAGATTGTTGTCATATTTGATACATTTGGCCCTTGAAACGAACGACTTTTGGCACGAGTTTATCCCTTAAGAAGTATTCATTTTGCTTTGTTTGTGTATAAAATAATCATATTTAACTAAATATGGTGATATAATAATAATCTTATTATTCTTCTTAGTAAATAAAATTAAATATTTGTATGTTTGTTCTTTACACTTTGTGAGGTGTTCTGCGTAAGCTAGCGAAGACTCTGGTCTCCAAGAATAAGAAAATTTCTTTATATCTTTATCTTTCAATTTAATAGTTTTACACTTACTATACTATATAAATATGGCTATTTAATTATTGTTTTATATTAAGACAAATACATAAAAATATTTATATAAAAATGTTAACAACTTTAACATTGTGTGATACGATACCCTTGGTGTGGAGATCTTGAATAATATGTGATATTTAATATGGATTAGCGAAAAAATGGCGTCTTTAATGTCGAAGTTATCAGAACTTTTGAAGTAAATTTAATGTGGACATAAGTAGTTACAAGAACTCTGTGTAGTGCATAACACAGCAGAGCTATTAGCAAATCGCATGGAATATGTAAATCTAGGGTTTGTTTATCTTTATTCCTTCTTCGTTTGTAATAGATTACACTTGTGAATATCTTGCAAGTAAATGCTGAATTTGAGTTACAAATTAAAAACTTACTTTTTTACGTTTTATTTCCTTGGCTTCTCTTGTATTTTAACTTTAATTCCACACACAATAGTGTAATCCCCTTTGGACCAGTTTGTCACAATTGTTATGTTTGTAGCGTAACGATGTTGGATTACCAACAAACAAATAGATGCAGTTTATTCAGGGTTGATTTTTTAGTCGCCGAGAGCCGAGATCTCCCAGTGGGTAGAACCCGTTAATCTTAACCGATGAAGGGTCAAACCCAGCACCACTGAATTGTCATGTGCTTAATTAGTGCTTGTAAGTCATCACGTGCTCGGCGGTGAGGAAACTTGAATGTGTCTTGAACTTAACTGAAGTTTCATTACATGTGTACATCCACCAACCCTCATTGGAGCAGCGTGGTTGAATGAGTTTCAAGTCTTCTCCTCAAAAAGGAAGCCCAGCAGTGGGATAAGCTGTTCTTTTTTTAGTAACACGTTTTTTCTTAGGATACTTGTAGAAAATTATCAAAACGTCTCGCAATTGAAATTGGCAAATCACTGACATTTCGCGATCATATTCTGCGATGAATATAATAATTATAACGTTGTTTTTGAACTCACATTAATTCGGTTTTCAAAATTTCTCACCAATTATTCCAACGACACAGAAAAGCTTGACGTTATTGTGTTCTAGTGATGCCAGAAACTAATATCTTAGACTGAATCTGGTGTACACTTCTTACAGTGTCTGAGTGTACCATAGTGTTCTAGATCAACGTCACTCTACTATAACAACCGCCATGGGACGCTCTGTTCTATGAAATTCAATTATCAGAATTTTTGGTTATTTTAAGGTTATATAAGTGAAGACTTAATATTATAATAAAACGGAGAAGGCGGTGAAGGAAAATATCGTGATGAAACCTGCATGTGTCTAATTTCACTGAAATCCTGCCACATGTGTATTCCACCAACTCTTGCTGGAGCAGCGTGGTGGAATAAGCTCCAAAACCATCTCCTCAAAAAGGGAGAGGAGGCCTTAGCTCAGCAGTGGGATATTCACAAGCTGTTACTGTATTATAATAAAATATAGCAACGAAGTACCTATATATGTGCTAAAAAAACTGGGAAGTAGTAGTGAATGGTGGCGGAGAGTGAAAGACTCTATAAGAGAGCGTCATCCCATTTGCTATCCCGGTGTACGAGTCGGTTTTAATCCCCTAAGCGCACCAATACATCAGTGATATTTTTCAGTCAGCATGAATCATTAACGTGACGATATTTTGTAATATTTTACAGGTATTTTAGAGTATCGAACCTTGGAATGTGACGTTCGTCCAGACATTGACCCATATGTTTTGATCGATGTTATGACGTCACGTGGTACCGTTTAAAAAGTGATATTTCGTTGTTTTTTTTTGTTGTCTTGGCAAATGTTCTTTTTAACAAATTGATATGTGTGTTTTAATTTCAAAGAGTATTTATTGAGTTTTTAGTTAGTTTTTTATATGCTATCATTTCTTATTCTAATTACTCGACTGGAACTCGGCCAATTGTAATATATATGTTATAGTTAGAACTGGTTTTCAGTCAAAACTAATTTTAACCAGTTACACGGTTAAAAGGAACTTTTACAAACGCTGTAGCTTACTATTAGACTAAGTTAGGTTTTTTTCTATTTGAGAGCCACCTGATGGTGTGTGGTCGCCACATGGACATTGACTTTGTAAGAAATTTTAACCACCCTTTACATTACCAATTATTCACCCACCTTAGCACTACGGTGTTATGTCGTTGTATCCTTGGTTCATTCACCCTTCAAACCGGAACACAATAAAAAACTAAGAATTGCTGTTTCGCAGTAGAATATGAGATGAGTGAGTCAAACTCGTCTGGGTAGGTACCACCCACTTATCAGGAGATATTCTACTGCAAAACAGCAGTACTTGGTATTGTTGTGTTCCGGTTTGAAGGGTGAGTGAGCCAGTGTAATTACAGGCACAAGGGACATAACATCTTAGTTCCCAAGGATGATGGCGCATTGGTGATGAAAGCGATGGTTAACATTTCTTACAATGCCAAAGTCTATGGGCGTTGGTTACCATCAGCTCATCCACCTTCCTATTCTATAGAAAAAAAAAAATTATAACGGTAAGCGTACGTTTACTTATTATTATAGTTTTACACAATGTAAACTTACTTCGATGCGGTATTTGACGAGTCGAATCAGGCCCGGACTTAGAGATCTGATGCCCCTTGAAACTTTGACATTCTTGGTCTCTCCATTCCGAAGTGGTTAGAGTAAAATAATAATATTATTATTGCACTGGACTTCACGGTTAGCCTGACCCCAGAGCGGTGGCATGTAGGCTTATATCCGGGGTTTGTACAAAGTACATACAAATAATAATAAATACATGTAAGTAAGTACATAAAGCAATATTAGATCTCTACATATGAAATTGGCGTTATGTACGGGAGGAATATAAAATCAATTTTTTTTTGTAAAATATATTTAATTACTCAAAGAATACACCGTTGTTATTTATGCACTTTTGCCATCTCATAGGTAGTTCATTGATCCCTTTACTAAAAAAACCATGGGGGCGAGAATCAATAAACTCTTTGAAGGCCGTTTGGACTGCCGCATCGGAGTTGATTCTTTTCCTTGTAAGAAAATGTTTAAATTCGTTCGTAATCGTTTGGCCAGATTTTAGAAAGCTGTAGTGAACGACACCGGCGCTAGTCCACCAAATACTCACAAGTAACTTTTTCTGAGTCAATTTTCGTTTAGGGCAGGATTTGGCTGGGTCTCTAAGGTTCAGCCATTGCGGCGAGCGCCTTCGATTATCGTACAGTATCCACTTTTCATCGTAAGTAATGATTCCATTTAAAATCCCTTCATTAGTGTCAGTTAGCAAAGTAACACAGCAGTCGACGCGTGCTTGCAAGTTCGATTCACTCAATTCATGAGGTATAGGTACCTTTCAAATTCAAGTTTTTTTACTTTCCCGATTTGCTGCAAGTGGATTAATACAGTTTTATCACATACCCCGAAGCCTGCAGCTATCTCTGAAGTGCTTTGTGATGGATTCGCTTCCACAATAATCTTTAATTCTTTATTTTCCACTTTGGTCTCCAGCCGTCCACGGGGTTGGTTCTGAAGGTCGAAATTTCCAGAACGAAAACGTTGAAACCAAAACGTACCGTGCTTTCTTTTGCGACACCAGCACCGTACACATCATTAATTCTTCGAGCTGTTTCTGCAGCACTGGTGCCACGGTAGAACTCGTACTCGTAAATATACCGATATTTCATTTTTTCCATTGTGAGGTAATAAGCGACGCCAATGAAAAAAATAACGAGGAAAAAACAAATGAATGACTGTTTTCAAAACTCAAATGTACCAGCTAAATGAATTTATAAATTTGAATTTGGAATTCTTAACCAAAGAGGAGACATTTCAGACCAAAGTGGTCAGTACGACAAAACTCTAATTTTATATGTAAGGACCTAATATATAACGAGACAGACGAAATAGTTTTACACCAAAACCATGGTCAAGAGGATCTCTACTGATTTCCGTTGATCTCAATTTAATGAAATTTAAGCTGGACGCTTGCCAGAACAGCAACACGTGGAGTGACAATAACAATAATAAAAGCAAATTAATTATTAATAAAATTAATAAAAACCTTTTATTTGTAGTAAAATATTTTTTTAAATAACTCGACCCACATTTGGTACGTAACAACATATTGCATACTAAACTAGACTGTCGATTTGACCAGCGAGATACGTAATTAAAATTTTAATGCCACGCTTTCTCCCTTTCTGTCATTATTAATTTGACATTCGAAAGAAGAAGACACAACCTTGTTTAACTAATTAGCCGCTAGAAACGTTTATAAGTAAAGCCGTAATATTGAAATTATAAAATTCCCCTGATCTATAAAAGTTTCTTTAAAAAAACATCTTTAGTCGGATCGGCCCGAACCGCGGTTCGAATACAGAATCTTGGGGTCTGCGGGCATAATATACCAGCCACTGAACCAACGAGGCAGTCAAAAAAATTGTATTATGCATAAAATATTAAAGGAAATATCTGTGCGATGTTTATAAACTAAGAGGTTATACCAAGCTACTTTCAAAACAAAAATCACCAAGTACATAAGACACGCGAATCATGGGGTTTTTTACTAGACAATATACTGTTCCACAGGCACCAGGGACGTAACATATTAGTTCCCAAGATTGGTGGCCCATTGGCGATGTATGGGATGGCTTGTCTAACACTCTGTACTTAAAATAACAATTTAATAAAAAAAGTCAATCAAAACTTGAATTAAAAAAAGCATATAATAATAAGTAACGGAAAAAATATAACGGTTACCCAAATGGAACGCGCTCACCATCTACATCAATAATTTTGATAATCAAAACACACATTACGACCAATATGAGAACGGAAAAGCTAATGAAATTATTGTTTGCTTTAAACCAAACAAGCGCTTACAGCGCTTTTTCATAATATTTACAAGCGACCTAAAATCTTTTTCGTATTTACACGTGACTTCGCCATTATCTCAAAACTATTCTCTGTATAAATTGGGTTAAAAAAAAACATTTTTATTTTTTGCTGACTGTAACGGTAGATTTATGCAGCGTTGGATTTTCATGATGTTTTGTATTCATTCGTAAAGATGGCGATTTGAAAGTTGATCTTGTTTCTATGGACTATTATGCTCCGTAATAAAAGTCACCTGCTAAGTTGCAGAGAAAATGCTTCTTTACGTTTCAAAAATATAAATTGCTTATAATATTTTCGAAGTTATTATGCTTAGGTCAAAGTTTCGAATGTTTCATCTTCATAATTATAATAATTATTTCTCTAACATAAGTATTTATATATATTATGTAATAAATAAGATAATTGGTGGTATTTATATAGCAACTAGTTCCCGCCACCGGCTTCACCTGAATACGATATAGTACTCTGTACTCTGTACCCCTAATATGTAGGAAAAAGTTATCGTTTCAGTAATTAAGAAGTGAAAGCGTAACAAACAAACAAATTCATTTTCGCATTTATATTATTATATATATATATTTATAAAGAATAGGAAGGTGGACGAGCATATGGGCCACCTGATGGTAAGTGGTCACCAACGCCCTTAGACATTAACATTGTAAGAAATGTTAACCATCGCTTACATCGTCAATGCGTCACCAACCTTGGGAACTAAGATGTTATCTCCCTTGTGCTTGTAATTACACTGGCTCACTCACCTTTCAAACCTTAACACAACAATACCAAGTGCTGCTGTTTTGCGGTAGAATATCTGATGAGTGGGTGGTGCCTACCCAGACGAGCTTGCACAAAGCTCTACCAGCAGTAAGAGTTAGTTAGGATGGAAGTTATAATAAAGTATGTACTACATAGTTACTGTACGGTAAATTGCTTAGGACTAAATATAATGACTAATTATCCATCCCTTCTCGACAACCCCATCAAAAAGAAATCTGAGTACAGATTAAAAATTAACTTACAAATATGTACACTATATTATAATTACTGTGTTGGTAATCATTTTATTAATAACTCTTTCTAATAGTCTTAATTCAAACCGCGTAGACCAGCGTAGCGCTACTTATTTATTAATATTATATACTAAAGCCTTGTCTGCAATCACGCTGCAACTTTTGGTATAATTTTTATGTATACTGGATAAGTAGTTTTTTTCAAATATAAATTTATTTATTTTTATGATATTAGGTAGGCAGGCTGGCAAAGAGGCCAATATAGGAAATATTAACCTTCTCTTATGTCGTCAATGCATCGCCAACTTTGGGAACGAAGATGTTATGTTCCTTGTGCCTGTAGGTACACTAGCTCAACATTTCAAGCCGGAACAATGCTAAGTATTGCTTTTTATCTGTGGAATATATTATATATAGATGGTACCATACCATCACATAGCCCAAGTAATTAAAGCATTACAAAATAAATGTTTTCTCATTTAGTAGGATAGATTTATTGGTGGTAGGGCTTTGTGCAAGCTCGTCTGGCAAAACAGCAATACTTGATATTGTTGTGTTCCGGTTTGAAGGGTGAGTGAGCCAGTGTAATTACAGGCACAAGGGACATAAAATCTTAGTTCCCAAGGTTGGTGGCGCATTGGATATGTAAGCGATGGTTGACATTTCTTACAATGCCAATGTCTAAGAGCGTTGGTGACCACTTACCATCAGGTGGCCCATATGCTCGTCCGCCTTCCTATTCTATAAAAAAAAAAAAATGTACATAAAAAACTGACTTTTATTAGTTTATAGTAACTTTGGATTAAAGTCACGAGGAGTTATTTTTAAAACTCATTAAGAAAATGAAATAAATTCAACGCAACGCAACTAAAAAAATGTACTTCGAATATTATATTATATATCACACACACACACCCTCATACGTGCAATCAAAGCAATTAAACTCGCAATGCTTTTTATAATTGAGGGCATTTTTTTTTAAAGAATCATACTATACGTACTTGGTTATACATACATTTATTTCAAATCAAATCAAGTGGGTAATCAGTTATTAATGACTATCATTAATTATAAGTATATTAATAATATAAGTATAAAGTAATATAAGTATATTAATGCATAGATAGAATTACTACCTTTTAAAGATCCGATCTAATATTCACTTGTAATAATGTCGAGAGCCGGAATGGCCTAGTAGTTAGAACGCGTGATTCTTAACCGATGATCTTGGGTTCAAACCTTATTTTTTATTTTTTTCGAGGAGGAACGGCATTTGAGCCTCCCACCCGGACACGACCGAGACGGGTATGTGGGACTCACGGGGCAGAAGGCCACCATCCTACCCACTAAAACCTCCTCGTTTCTGCCTCACCGCATGGTGGCGGGGTTACGGAAACGCGTTAGCACCGCGACCCCGCCTGCGGCCGTCGCAGGCTGGTGCCTGGATGGGGAAACGAGTTTGAGAAGGCGGTGACCGAAGTCTGTCCACCCAGCATCGACACCAAAACTGGGCGAACCCGCCTCTCCCTCCTCCTTCTACTCCTCCTCCTGTCTCCAGCAGCCCGAAAGGATCCCGGAGACCAACTCCTCCTCTCTCTCTCCGGCGGCCCATAAGGACCCCGGAGTCCTCATATTTGCCACGAAGCCGCTAGCTGGTCCACTCTGTGCAACAGAGAAGTACCAGTCTCAGCCACGATCGACAAGCAATCCGGAAAAAACATCGGATTGCTGGTCGACCCCGTTGCCCAGGGTGCACCACGTGGAGGTGACTGACATGCACCCCATCTTGGGTTCAAACCTGGGCAAGCACTACTGAATTTTTATGTGCTTAATTTGTGTTTATAATTCATCTCGTATTTGACGGTGAAGGAAAACATCGCAAGGAAACCTGCATGTGTCTAATTTCACTGAAATTCTGCCACATGTGTATTCCACCAACCCGCATTGTAGCAGCGTGGTGGAATAAGCTCCAAACCTTCTTCTTAAAAAAGGAGAAGAGCTTAAGCCCAGCAGGACATTCACAGGCTGTTACTCTTACTTTAATGTCAGTATGGATTATTATAATTAAGAAAACGCAAATATCACGAGAATTGTTCTGGGGGTATTCTTGATTGTCATTATTTATATAACTAATGAGCTATCTGATGTGATCCGTCACCTCACTTTGAATATTTAGTAGCTTTATTTGTGGCATGGCTTTGTGCAAGTACGTAGGTTACTCACACATTAGATAATTATGATAATTCTGAATCTTAACTGAATTTTCCCTGAATTTTCATGTGCTTAATTTGTGTTTATAATTCATCTCGTGCTTGACGGTGAAGGAAAACTTCGTGAGGAAACCTGCATATGTCTAATTTCATTGAAATTATGCCACGCATTGGAGCAGCGTGGTGGAATAAGCTCCAAACCTTTTCCTCAAAAGGGAGAGGAGACCTTAGCCCAGTAGTGGGACATTAACAGGCTGTTACTGTACTGTACTGACACGAAATATATTTTGTTTTTCATTGAATAACATAATATGTTTTATTTAATTTTTTTTGAGAAATACTTTAAGTTACTGAAATTACTGTTACTGAAACAAGAATGAAGGCTATTTTACCTAGTAAAAAAAATCTTAATAAAAACAACTTTTTACCTTTGCTACATTTTAAACGCTTTAATAAAATATTTATAAATTTTAGCGTTCAATATTTTGTAACGTTATTTCCAAGAACTTATTTACTGCAGTAATAAACTAAACTATATATTAGAAAAGTATTTTATTTAAGTTAAATAAACCTTTTAATATAAATAAAAGTATATTCAACCGTTTATTATAATTTACACAGCTCGCGAGTTTTCTACAAAGACAAACTTAATCTTAATGTTCGCTTAATATATTCTGGTTAGGTTAGCTTTTAAGGTAACCTAGATTTTCATCTCTCATCATCGTTGCAGAGGAATGTGTTTTGTTTGTAACTTTCCAGTATTTACTTTGTATTATTGTTATATACTTTACATTACAAACAAACAAATATTTAAACAGCATTAATATATCGTGGTCTTATAAAAAACTTTTTTTTTTATTTAATTGATTGTATATTTCGTTTTAAATTATTAAAATACTGCTGTGTAAAGAGCCTCTCACCTCTCATTCTCTTTGTAAAGAGCCCTAAAGCTCCGAAGTCGCTTGCCTTCATATCTATATAGATTTCAGCACGGTTCGCTTTACATGGGTGAAAGGAACCCTCAGTCGCAGTCGCTTCTTAAGATTTCACCTGTTCTAATATCCTATGACATGCAATACCTACATGATCAGCTTAAGTCAATTCAGTTTTCGAGTATTTCGAGCAGTAGTACCGGTTCTGCTCTGGATAATTTTATTTCTGTCTTTCTCTTTAAAATAGGGTATAAGTTTAGCTTCTCCATCTCTTGCTGAGCTAACTTGAACCTTATGACTAGTGTCCAAAGTTCGGTTTTGTATGTCATGGCAGACAAACACATTGGTTGAAGACTTCAAACATAATGTATAAACGTCAAATGTTCCAAATGCTGCGAACTACAACTGAATTCTCATCTTCTTTCCCTAAGTTGTTTCTACCAAATTGCTTCATCAAATGTTGGTAGTTCATTCACGAAAACCTTCCAGATATTTCCCTTCAACATTTATCGCTCCAGGCACAATATAAACTGTTGAACATGGCCTTCAGTCCACGAATTGACTTACTACCAAGTGAACAATAAGTTTTCATGCCAATATTATTACTTCTAGTTGCTATATTAATAAAATAATTTGTTCTGTTTATAAATTGTAGAATAGTCTAGGAGCCAATTCAATAAAAAAGTAGCGTAGGATGCTCTCTAAATAGGTGGAGTGACGATATACGCAAAGTGGCTGGCAGTGGATGGAAATTGAGAGCTGAAGATCGAGTTCAAAGGCCATTGGAGAGGTATATCTCCAGCAGTGGACAAAAAAGGATAATATACATATATCTAAATCATATAGAAGTGACGTAAAAAACTTATAAGAGCAACCTGAACGGCTCGTCACTCGTGACTGAAAAATGTTCGGTTGTTTACAATAACGATTCATTAAACATACTTGGTTTCTACGCTCTATGATGATATGGACTATGAATATTCTCAAAACATGTCAAGTGTACCTCGACAAATAAAGGAACAGCCTGTTAATGGCTCACTGCTGATCTAAGGTTTCCTCTCCTTTTGAGGAGAAGGTTTTAAGCTTATTTCACCACGTAATATATATTGGTCAATATAAATGTGGTAGATTTTTATCCAATCACTCGCGATGTTTTCCTTCACCTCCAAGAACGAGGTGAATTATAGACACAGATTGAGCACATGAAAATTCTTTAGTGCTAGCACGGGTTTGAAACAGCAATCATGGGCTAAGATTCACGTGTGCTGACCACTAGGCTATCAAGTCTCACTCATCCTTCCAACCGGAACACTACAATACTAAGTATTGCTATTTCGCGGTAGAATATGTATACCTACCCAGACGGGTACATAAAGCCTTACAGCCAAATAAAACGTATCGCAACCGTTGTAAATTATTTGAATTCCATTTTTCGGGTGAAAATCTGACACATATAGAATGTATCTACCATCCCGCATTTGAGTAAAGTTAAAATACTTTCTTAAAAATTCAACATTACTGAGTAATACTTTAAGTGCACGACTAATTATATACTGTCTTATGAATAAACGTACCGTCTGTATATTTAAAATTCAAAACAGAGACATTTTATTTTATTTAAGCTGTAAAACCGTACACAGCGCCCCATTTAAGGGTCGCTGACTTTTTAGAGTTGTTACTATCAAGTAATATAAGTTTTTGTTGCCAGTGCTTATAATAAATATTAATTTTATAGAAATGTCTAACATTTTAACCAACTTCAAAAAGAAAGAGGTTATATGTATGACGCATGATCGCGAGTGTTAATCGGTTATTCGAAAAACGTTCAACAAAATTACGTACGCAAAAAAACACACACTTATAAACACAATTAATACATAAGAATTGAAAGAACTAGTATTTTGTCCAAAAAAATAGGAAAATATAAGAGCTCAGTTAAAAAATGTTTTTTATTTTTTTTATTATTATATAAGCAAAAGTGTGATATGATGCGAGTTTTTTATCTCTATATTTTTTTTTAAATCATATTTTATAGCAAAGCACGGTGAGCGTGTTTTGTTCGTAATGAAAATCATGTGTTAAATTCCGTTGGGTAAAATTTTTTTGCTCTGAATTTTTTAACAAAACTATAGTTTCAAATTGCCATCAAGTGCTCTCGAGCCAGCCGCTTCTCAACAAGTTGTTCAATTAAAACGAGGCGAGCCTTTGGTTTAAAGCTAATTTTATTGTAGCAATTTTGTGTGCTTTCATTTTTTATATTTAAAAGTTTGTATGTAACATATATCAGGGGAAATACAGCTAGTATGTATATCGTGTTATTGTATTTAATATTGTGATGTGATGTACTAATAAATTTTTTTCATGTCATGGCAGGTAAGACGCATTGATTGAAGACTTTCGTCTTCAAACATTGCGGTATAGACAACTTGAGGACTTGACAAAGGTTGCCAAATGCTGCCCATCCCAAGCGAATTCTTCGATCGGCTTCCCTCTCGAAGTTCTTCCTACCGACTTGTATTATCTGTCCTAGGAAATTCACTAACAACTTCGAGAGGTTTCCCCTCGACGTATATCGGTCCCGGCACGACATGCCTATTCAACATGACCTTGGTCTTGTCCAAGTTCATACCGAAACCGACACACCGGGAAGACTCGCCTAGGCTACACAGCATTTCGGTGAGTTGTTCCAGCGACTCTGCTATGATGACGATATCGTCGGCAAATCGAAGGTGTGAGATGTACTCGCCGTTTACATTGACTCCATACCCAGTCCAATCCAGCGTTTTGAAAACGTCTTACAACGCGTTGGTGAACAGTTCGATATGACATCTCTGCAATGAGTCGAGCACTGCCCAGGTTTCGATGGAGTCGAAGGCTTTCTCGTAGTACACAAATGCCATACACAGCGGCTGATTGTACTCTTTGGTCTTCTGCACAATCTGCCGAAGAGTATGGATGTGGTCCACGGTGCTGTAGCCTGATCGAAAGCCGGCTTGCTCTGGGGGCTGGAACTCGTCAAGTCGTCTGGCGAGACGGTTCGTGACGACTCTTGAGAACAGCTTATACACGTGACTCAAGAGGGAGATTGGTCTGTAGTTTTTCAAGAGGGTTTTATCACCTTTCTTGAAAAACAGTACCACCTCATTCCCACTCCACGTTTCCGGGGTCTTGCCATGTTGGATGACGGAATTAAAGAGGCTTGCTAGCTCTTTCAGGACCGGAGTCCCGCCTGGCTTAAGCAACTCTGTTGTGATTCCGTCATCTCCCGGAGCTTTGTTGTTTTTAAGCTGTTCTAGAGCCGCCCTAATCTCGCCTTGGTCAACGACCGGGAGCTCTTCGGAGTAATGGCGCGTACGAGGGGCGCGCTGGTCATCAATACTGATTCCCAGGCCTCAAGCCAAGCCAGAATCTCAGACCTAGAGGTAACGACCCCACCATTTTCAGTTTTAAGTTTTGTCAGACGCGGCCTCCCAAACTTGCGAGCGAACACTTTCGATCCCCGATTTTGCTCAATCGCAGCCTTGATGGCACGGGTATTGGAGCGTCGGAGATCGCGTCGCGTCAGCGTTTTTATTGTTCGGTTTAAGGCCTTATCTGACAAAAACGATGGTAGTTCTCGTCGTTTTCTCATGAGCTCGAGTGTCTCAGCAGAGAGTTTTGGTGCGTTGTCTCTTCTCTGTGGCAGAAAACACTTGCGGGATGTGTTTTACAGTATTTTGACCAGCGTGTCGGTTTTCTAATCAATGCTGCTTACGGTTTCCAACGCGGTGAATTGATTTTGAAGTTCCATTTGGAACTTTTCGGAGCCTTGAGCAGCTTGAAGCATGGTAGGTCGGAGAGTAGACCTCATCATTCTCGATCTTTCGGCTTTGAAGTCGCGATATTTAGAGTGCCTCGAATCAAGCGGTGATCGCTTCCGGTATTAAACCTGTTGATCACTGAAACATCTCTAAATATGTGCCTTTTATTCGAAATGATAAAGTCTATCTCGTTCCTTGTCACGTTATCGGGGCTTCGCCAGGTCCACCTCCTCTGAGGCTTCTTTTGAAAGAAAGAATTCATCAAAAAGAGCCCCTGCGCTTCGAGAAAGTTTACCAGCATTTGCCCCCTGTGATTTCTGCAGCCCAAGCCGTAAGGTCCGACTTTCGATTCATCGCTATCTTGTACTCCCACTTTAGCATTAAAGTCTCCCATAACAATATTGTAGTGGGCCTTCGAGGTGTCGTTAAGGGCCTTTGCGATGTCCTCGTACATCGCTTCGACCACATTATCAGAGTATGTCGAAGTTGGCGCATATACCTGTACGACCTTCAGGTAGTACCTGTCGGAAAGCTTAAGGACAAGGTACGCTACCCGGTTCGACACACTACTGATTTCCACAATGCTGCTAATGAGATCCTTTTTGACTAGAAAACCGACACCACCCTGGGAGAGGTTATCACCTTCGCGGAAGTAGAGTAAGTTACCGGACTCTAGAGTTATCGTGTCCTCCCCCTGTCTTCGGACTTCAGATAAACCCAGTATATACCAGTTTATATGACTTAACTCTACTTCTAATTCGGCGAGGTGATGGTCCAGCCTCATCGAGCGTCCATTGTACGTTGCCACGTGAAGTCGTTTTATATGGTAGCCTGCCGTGAAACGGTGATTCTTAGCACCCCCTGCCCTGCCGATACCGCGACCGCTACCTTGGTTGGGCCTAGCGGGCTTGCCGGTAACTGGGGGCCTTTTTTTGGGCGCATCTGCCATGAAGGAGGGTTTGCCCATACTCACTGCGCTGGGCAGGCGTGTTGGCGAGCGCAGTAGGGGGGTAACATGTTTATGGGGGGGGCGCTGCTGCCCATCCCCCCTTTTCCCCGTCCCTCAATCGCCTCTTACGACACCCATGGGATGAGATTGGGGGAGTACTATTCTAAGCCGGTAATCCACGGAACGGCACTTTAATTTATATCACTGTTAAATATTTTACTTCAAATACACTTCAAAATATCTTATATAAAACAAGATGAATGGGACGATATTTTTCCTTATATAGCAATTAATGATTCCTTATCATGTCACGTCTTTTGTTGCGTCACAAATTTATTACCTGTGCAAAATGTGGCCTTATTTCTCTCCTTGCAACGATGAAATATTTATACAACCTAGGCATTTCTGCTATGCTGTTTTTCTTGACCTAGAATATTAGATTTGTGGGTTAACAATATTCTTTTTAAATTACATAATTCGCAATATATTTAAATGTCGACTTTGTTTATTTACATTTACAGTAAATTGTGGAAAAGTTCTTTAATTTATATGTATTAATATTGTAAACATTTACGAATTTAATAATAAAATTTAGATTTTCTGGTCATAGTAAAGCATCTGGGTAAACCCACCCACTTTACTATGACCAGGTACCACCTGAGTACTTATTCCCTTGTCAGTCCCTTGAGTCTGTCTTCAATGGGCTCACTCATCATCACTTCAAACTGCAATACAACAATACTGAATATTGCTGTTTTGCGGTTGAATATCTGATGAGTGGGTGCAAGTAAAATTTCTGAAGCTTTCGAGTGTCATTTGCCACTTGTGTATCTATATTATAAAAAAAAATACCTTACGCCATCGACGCGACGAGAAAATCAACATGGTACGGCCAGTATACCTTCGTACAATACAATATCATGGTAATTAGCACAAATAATCGATTATATTGTGTTATTCTTGTAATTCCATACTAATCGCTGTTTACTTATTTTAATTATATCGTATTTGAACAATTAAAGTCTCGATGTCCTTTGTTGATTTATGACCATTTAATTGGTATTTACGTTGTTACAATATTAAAAGAGAGCAATCATTTTGGATAGGTTTACGGTGAAGCATTTATTTAATTATACTATTTGTTGATTCGCTTATATAAGAATCGACTGGTGGTAGGGCTTTGTGTAATTCCGTCTGGGTAGGTACCACCCACTCATCAGATATTCAACTGGTAACAGTAATTACACTGGCTCACTTACCCTTCAAACCGGAACACAGCAATACCGAGTACTACTGTTTTGCGGTAGAATTACACAGCCTTACCACCAGTAGGATCATAATATAGTAAAATTAATTCACTTTAAGTTACGGCTTCAATGCTGATAACATTTTTGAAAACATTTCACGCGGTCGTGTATTGTATAACAGTTATTTTTAATTGCGTTCCGTATATGTATATAAGTCCTCAATGTTAATGCAATATGTAAATCGTAATTCACAAAATTAATTTTATGTAAAGCAACTCGGAATGTAAATTTCACTAAGGTGAACCAACAAGAAACTCGGTATATATAAGATAGATATATATAATTCTACGTCAAATATAGAAAAAATAATTTCAAAAAGTAATTTATAGAAAAAATAGCCTTTCAAATTTAATTACAATTATAAATTGAAACTGAAATAAAAATTTTGAAAACATCCTTTTATAAATCTCGAAGTTACTAAATATTCAAAATGGCCGTTGTTTTATTGTATTTGACCTTTTGTTCATCCATAAATGTTAATATAAAAACGCAGCTTTTTATCAATCTCTCAATAAAGAATTTTAAATGTTCACTTTGAACGAATCATTTTCAAACGAAATGTAATTAATACATTAATTTCCCTCGTTCTGGCAAGCGGCCATTTTGTAACACCATTTCGATTTAATACACTGGTAACATTGCAATGTTTTTGTTTTTTTTTTCGAGCGACCAGCTGCCAGTTTTTGCGTTTTTGTAAATAATTATAAGTCAGTTACAGCTGGTTAATGTTTCAATATTAGGAAATGTCTTCTTTAAGGTTAGGAAGGTTAATCTACTACGATAAATAATTATTGTGGATTGAATTTGATAGGAGTTATTTATTATAAAATTAGATAAATATAAAACTAAAAATGATTTTTATTAAATGTTAGCTTTAGGTTAACTTCAAAATGCGCATATATCTTTAGTTTAATTTAATTTTTATTTATTTATTAAAGACTAACAAAGGATACACACTTACGAATACGTTATTTAATAGATTGTGAAATAATGTTTTAAAATATGTGTGATCCTTCAACAAAAGGAGACCACTGCAAGCACATAAATAAAGACTGAACATAAATTAAAAAAATAAAGAAATAAATCAATTAAAAAAGGTCACATTTGATTTTTTGTTGTTTGATTCAGAAATATCATCGCACCTAAATACGATGAAAATATAAAATAAAAAAAATGTACTAATGAGCATCCTAACGAATATTACGTTTGTTACGCTTTCAAGTCAAGCCCCCCCACCCATAAGTTTCATCATGCTGCGGAGCATGTATATCATAACCATCAACCCTATCGTCCTTCGACCTTATTAAAAATGCACGTGCATGCGCGCTCAATTTTAGGCTTTTATAATCCAACTATCACCAGCCATTTTTTGTATGCTGTCAATCCATCAACCCTGAATACGACCTCTATCATTTGCATCTCTTATGCAATTCATCATATGTGTATATGATAAGTACTTGTTTTAATTATACATAAAAATATATATAGGTATAACTTTTTGTTTCAAACGAGCAACACAAATAACAAGACGATATAAATTTAATGGAATTTTTTTTTCATTTTTTTTACGACCTCTTTTTATAGTTTTTATTTTTTTAATGAAAGGTATAAAGGTTTTATTTAATAATGAGAGTAAAAAAAAAAACCCTTTACCGGACTTTTCTAAGCTAAGCGTCAATTCGTCTTTGTACAATACCAATTAATTAAGACCGATATTAACGGATAGAATTTGGATAAGCATTTCTTAACAAACAGAAAATTTGCTTTTTTGTTGTATTTCAAAGTAAAAAAAAAACTCAAGTTCCGTTCAACAGTGTTAAAGGTTTTTGAAATGATCACAAAAGGGAGTGCGGTAAAGTGTCATCAAGTGTCATGACGTGACGTCACAAAGGTCTACATTTATACGACACTTGGACGGCGTTCCGCGAGAGAAGATAACAAATGTTTACGAGAGTTTTATTAAATGTATTTTATTATCTTTATATGAATACGACTAGAAATTTACGATTCCAGAAACATCGATGTATCATCTTTAAAGAGCTATGAGATGTGAGAATTACTCAGAAACGAAAAGACGGATTGTGTTGTTTTATCAATGATTTTTAGTGACGTATAGTTTGCAATTAAGTAACGGTTTACGCGACTTTCACGTGTTTCAGAGGGGGCGGTAGGTATATAAAATGTAGTCTATGCCCTTTCTTAGGATTTAAGCTTGCTTCGCAACAAATTTCATATAAATCGCTTCAGTGGTTTAGCCGTGAAGCCGTAACACACAGACAAAGTTACTTTTGCATTTATAATATTAGAATGGGTCTATATCCATCTCTATCCATCCATCTATATCCAGTTTTATCTATATAAAGCTTAAATAAAAAGGTATTATATATACATAATATAAACTACTTATATAATATACAATTATAATATGAAAACAAATATTATAAATAAAAAAAGGCGTGAAATTCGTTGATTTATATGTAGTATTATAATACAAAATAAAATTGTTAATAAATATCAAGGGATAATAGCCGTCTGTTGTATTACTTGAGAATCAACAACTGTAGTGCTCATGTGTGTGCGTAAGCACAGGTGCACTCTGTATTCCCTTACATGCAAAATCCGAACAGACTTTATATTAAAAAAAGGCTGAAAAGGTTTACGCGCAGGTTGCTCTGAGAATTTGTCAATGGGAAACCCAATAAATTTTGTGAAACAAATGACACTCACATACACATACACACACGCTCACACACGAAAACACACACATACCTACACACTCCACACAAATCTTCTGACACTTCATTCTAGTATACAGTAAGGAATATTTATTTATCATTTATTTTTTATTTACATAGAACGATATGTCACTAAAATATGAGGGAGGACACTGATTTCTGTAATACAGATCTTTGAGCCTAGCTCAGAAATCAGGGACTTCATTATAATTTGTTACTTTTTGTGTGAATAAAGATATTACATTAATAAATATTTTTGCGGGTTTGACTTCGGGATCTACCGCTTTATCAGCTGGCTATTAAACCAATAAGACTGACATTTTTAATAAAGTGGTTTTAGATAATAAAATGGTGGTCTTACATAATAAAACATCGAGTTATCTTTCAAAGACCATTATAACGTGTCGTTAAAATGGGTAAAGTTCCAAACTACGGTCGAGTTAAGTATTTGATTGGGAGTTGTGGTATGAGTTCGAGAGTTTGAGGAGCGCTGTCTTAAATTGTTGTTGTTTGACAAAACACGATGAAGTTTGAACGCTACTGCTTATATGATTATGAAATCGATTTTGGTGTATAAAGAATGTTTAAATTTTACAAGAATTTGTAAAACTGTGGCTTTCTGCTCACTTTGATTTAATTCAGGGGTTTGTGCAAGTCCGTCTGTGTAGGTACTATATTCTACCGCTAAACAGCAATACTTAGTTTTGTTGCATTTTAAATGATAAGCGAACCAGTGTAACTACAGACAATAGGGATATAACATCTTAGTTCCTAAGGTTGGCGGCACATAGATGATGTAAGGGATTGTGAATATTTATAGAAAGTTGCTTTGAATGCAAAGCAACTTCCTATGGTACCATTTACCATCAGGTAGCGCATTTTCCGGTAGTATGGTTTTACGGTAGTATGCGCGAGCGATCCTGTGACGCCTCTCAAAAAGGCGGTGTGGGTACCGCTGGTTTTTTAGTGGGTATTCGGGCGCATGCTCAGCGCCCACATACCCCACTTCAAGTGGGGGAAACGCGTTTTTCCAATGAAAAAAAAAATGCATTTTCCTACCTACCTATTTGACGGTGACTGACATTGGTCAAGTGGACATCATCATCATCAATCATCATCATAATCATCAGTAATCGTATACTATCATCTCGTGTTCGGTAAGAACGAAGATGGCCCATTGGTAAGAACGCGTGAATCTTAACCGATGATCGTGGGTTCAAACCCGGGCAAGCACCTCTGAATTTTCATGTGCCTAATTTCTGTTTATAATTCATCTCCTGCTTTTCGGTGAAGGAAAACATCGTGAGGAAACCTGCATGTGTCTAATTTCACTGAAATTCTGTCACATATGTATGTCACAGGTGTATTCCACCAACTCGCATTGGAGCAGCGTGGTGGAATAAGCTCCATAACCTTCTCCTCAAAATGAGGAGAGGAGGCCTTTAGCCCAGCAGTGGGACATTCACAGGCTGTTTCGGTTCGGTGAAACCATCCAACAGAATTCACATAGGTCGGAAATATTCTGCTACATATGTATCTACAAACCTGTAGTGGAACAGCATGGTGGATTAGGCTCAATACATATTTTAGCACATAAGAGCTTTGCCCAGCTGTAAGATCTTTACAGGCTACAGTACATTTTATTATATAGAGCCGAGATGACCCAGTAGTGGGAACTGAGATGGGCCAGTGGTTAGAACGCGTTAATACCAAACTAAGACAAGCATAACTAAATTTTCATGTGCTTATTATTATGCTTCCTTGTCTTTATAATTCAATTCGTACTCAGAGGTTTAGTAAAACATCGAGAGGAAAACTGCATGTGTCTAATTTCACCTAAATTCTTAGCGCTTAGGCTGCCTTAGCCCAACAATGGTTCATTCGCAGGCTGACACTACTATTTTATATTATAATAAGCTAAAACGCCAAATCACATAAATAGTTTTAAAACAGCGTGAATTTAAACTGTTATATTATTTACAAAATCAAATAAATCAATTAGTAAAAGATCTAATTGATGAAAACTTTAAATTTACTTCTAGAAATAATTCGCATTTATATAAACGGAAGCTTAACTAGTTGTTAATGATTAGCGCGGCGATTTAAGCCGGCTTTTCACTGAGAAATATAAAATATATAACCTGATATAATTATATAAGGGACATGTACGTGTATTTTTTATTATTAAAGTGTCGCTCGATCAAATAAAAATACAGTTTTAATTAATATATAACATATGTAAATTTTATAAAAATGTATATAAGAGTAACTAAATTTTATATTTATTAATAAATAAATATAAAATTTAACTCTAAGAAATTTATTTATAATTTTAATCTACGTCTGCTTATGTTTTTTAAATAAAACGTTGAATACTTAATTTGTTTTTGTGACTTTCGAAAGTACTTATAATTTATTTAAATTAACTGTCAGCTTTACTTATAAACGTCGCATTGCTGTTGAGTTAAACGCTGATTTCTCTTTTTTTCATTATTGATTTAACATTCGAAAGAAGAAAACACATACTGTGTCTTTGTGTGTTTAACTAATCATCCGCTAAATGATCTTTATAAGTAAGGCCGTTTCTCAGCGGCAGTTGATTAAACACTGATTTCTTTCTTTCTGTCACGATTGATTTGACATTTGAAAGAGAAAGACACAGCATTGCCTCCGTTTTTAAGTGAGGTCTTGTTAATCAGCGGCTATTTAGTTAAACACTGTGTTCGCGCTTTCTGTCATTATTGATTTGACATTCGAAAGAAGACACAGCATTGTTTTACTAAGCACTCCCTAAAAAATGCTAAATGTGCTTAATTTGTGATTATAATTTATCTCGTGCCTTACGGCGAAAGAGAACATCGTGAGGAAACCTGCATGTGTCTAATTTCACTAAAATTCTGCAACATGTGTATTCCACCAACCCGCATTGGAGCAGCGTGGTCAATAAGCTCCAAACCTTCTCCTCAAAAAGGGTGAGAAGGCCTTAGCCCAGCAGTGGGTCATTTACAGGCTGTTACGATGTCTTTTTCAATTATAATTAATTAATTAATATACTGAAATATAAAAGATATTATAGCCCATAGTGAAAAGCCGGCTTAAGTCTCAGTTATTTGCGTTTTCAATCCGACACAGGATGTTGGGTTATTTACGGCGTTACGTCGATGACTATATTGCTTTTTTTTTCGTTTTAATGCTAGAATTTAAAACCGAATGACTTTTAAAAATGATATCGAGATGAGAATTTTTCTCTATTAATGTTAATTGTAGTAATTGCTATCATTCATTTTGTGTACAAGGTTATATAAATAATAAAATCGAAAGATAATAAACAGTACAGAGCAAAAATGAATGCTGAAAACATGTAAATTAAAAAAAAAATTGTATAAAAGAGATGAGGCCTTATCCCAGAATTGGTATGTTAACAGGGGGTTACTTTATTTTTACTCGTAACTCATTGAAATAGAACTTTTTTCTAAATTTTTTTTTTTTTTTTTATTGATTATGAGCTTAGGTAATATCGTTTATTTCGTACATCGCGCACTTGCAAAAAAACATTAAATTTACATAATATATATATAAGAAATCATTACGATAATCATTAATTGTCTATCAAGTGTCACTTAGTAGATAGAAGTGACACGAGAGAAATCTTTTGTGTCAAAAACATCACTCAAACGTTTCATACGTACATAAAATTCGATAAATATGATTGTTTTCATATATTTTTCGCCCGAAACACACGCACAAACAAAAAAACACACACAGACGTGCTGTCCGTACCTTTCATGTATATTAAATTAAATTTATTTTAATTTTATTTTACTGTGGCATCACAATCTACGTTTCAGGAAAAAATGCTAAGATATGGTAATCATTTGGAATAAAAATATTGGGTTGTGTTTGACATCGTGTCCAGATTACTTGCTAAGCACGAGATGAATTTTGTAATTTGTGCTTATGCACAAAGTAAGTACATACTAATCTGTACTATCTATACAAATATTGATATTATTCCTGCTTCCCCCTTCCTTCTGAAGTCCACGCGAGCTGGTTCTCGATGTCACCGCCTAACTCATCAATTCCATCTTACCATCCACTTACCATCAGGTGGAGTAGAGTCATTTGCCATCCCGGCGCATATAAAAAAAAATTATAAATGAGACTGTAACTATGTCTGTTCCTCCTTCACGGCCACTGTGTTTCAATAAGCCACAAGTTTCAATAATGATGAAATTTGGTATGAAGCAAGCTTGAAACCCAAGGAAGGCTATATAGGCTATATTTCTTTACCTTTAGGTAAATTTTCACTTTTAGAGGTCTTTTATATGTCAGGGATTATTTAAATTTTGGATTTTACTTTAACTAAGAGATATCATATAGATGGTACAGTATTTTTTTTTTTTTATAGAATAGGAAGGCGGACGAGCATATGGGCCACCTGATGGTAAGTGGTCACCAACGCTCTTAGACATTGGCATTGTAAGAAATGTCAACCATCGCTTACATATCCAATGCGCCACCAACCTTGGGAACTAAGATTTTATGTCCCTTGTGCCTGTAATTACACTGGCTCACTCACCCTTCAAACCGGAACACAACAATATCAAGTGTTGTTGTTTTGCGGTAGAATATCTGATGAGTGGGTGGTACCTACCCAGACGAGCTTGCACAAAGCCCTACCACCAGTATGGAAAAATGCAATACGTCACAGTATGAACTAGCAAAACAGTAAGACACGAGCTTCGTTTCGACCGAGTAACAGCCCTCTATATCTTCTAACAAGCGGGTGAAGCTACGAAAGAAAACTTGTTAAATATATAATTAACTTACTTTTGTTACATAAATGTTCAAATAAAGAATTATTTATTGTATTTTAAAAGTATAAAAGCACTTTGTGAAATGGAAGTAATCGTTATTTATTTAAACTTCTAGAATTCTGAAATAGAATTGCTTTTATATATTTCAGTACTGTATATATCTTATGACATAAAGTTTATAGTAGCAGTATTGCTTCTTCTATTGTTATACTGTTACTTGTCTACAAGAAAGCGTAGGGCTCGTATTACTTCATTTCCAGGCATGAAATATATACACTTTTTTATATTCGTATCTCCACTAACGTATTGCCCGTGCCTTTAGTGAATTTAATGATATACTTGATAATTAACAGTATTACAATCTTATTTGTAGGAATACACTAAAAGAACATAGTATGAAATTGTACACAGTAATGCAAAATCATTTAAAATCAAACACAACTTGCTGGAAATAAATTACTGTAAACACCTCATTACACTTCAGTTGAGAAAATTAAAACAGCTGTTAACATCCGAAAGTATGATCTATCAATTAAATAATAAAAGTGGACCTGTAATAACTATAAATAATATTTATCGTTATAAAAAATAAGCTTATAACATCTAAAAAAAAATGAAACCTCTGCTTAAAATAATTATAAAATCAAACACCACTTAACCTAATCTACTGTACAGTTTTTTTTTTATAAATAGAAAATAAATTATTACAGTATTATCAAGAAACTTAAAGTATCATAGGTAAACAGAGCTTGAGCGACTTGTTTTTTTTTTTTTTTATAGTATAGGAAGGCGGACGAGCATATGGGCCACCTGATGGTAAGTGGTCACCAAACGCCCTTAGACATTGGCATTGTAAGAAATGTCAACCATCGCTTATAGCCAATACGCCACCAACCTTGGGAACTAAGATTTTATGTCCCTTGTGCCTGTAATTACACTGGCTCACTCACCCTTCAAACCGGAACACAATAATATGTTTGCGAAAAGCTCGACTGAGCTTAATATTGCGTTAGTTATCTTCGTGGGAATTGTTTTCGTAAAATCCGTTATAAGTGAGCGTCTACGTTAGGAAAGGAGTATCTTTGATAGATCTCGTGATACCACTAGCACTCGTATTTCGTTTATATACATCAAGTTATATAAAAGCGAGCTAGCGTTAAATGATGCTACGTCAAAGTCTACGGACTTTTCGACGTAGCTAATTGTCGAGTTAACAAATGACTTGCCGACTTTCCCACCGCCTACGAACCGGTGGAATACAACGACAAAAGAAAACTTTTTGATCATTTGATTTAATTATTTACTAGTTATCAAACAGTGTTATCAACTGTTAGTAGAACAGATAAAATAATGTATTGAATATCAATGTAATATATATATCAAATATATATTTGTTTATAGTTTATTGTAGAAATATGCTTAGAATCTCCACCTTTTACCTACAAGCAAGTGAAGCCGCGGACGAAAACTAATATTCGATATAATAAAAACCAATTCAATTATTTTTTTGGTATGTCGTTAAAGTATAATAATTAATATTATAAATAAAGTACAGTGAAGAGATCCTCTTGTGCGAAATTCTTGAACGTGTCGCTTATCTGAAATTGGACATTTTTTTTAAATCAATAATAACTTCGTTCCAAATAGAACTTTTGATGCAGTTAGAAGTTTAATTAAGGGATATAAGAGTGAATAATTTAAATAAAACACCTTTGGCTGCGCTGAGAGTGATACTACAAGGTCACGTCGAACATATTCGTCACTTCTATTTCGAAACAAAGACGGAAGATGTGTGTGTGCATGAGATAGATAGAGATGATGATAATGATGTTCTTGACCGATTTCGGCCACGGCTGCCATTTTTAACGGAGACTAGTGGGCTAGTGTTTGCGCAAATACAAGTGCTTTCTTTATTCTATTCAGTCTTATAATCTAATGGGATGCAAAACGACCTGAGAACAAAAACCAACGACATTTCTTACTATCCGAGGCACGTAAGCGTTAACACCTTCAATTTCCTAACTCATAAAATTTAACTCTTGATAATTTCATGATAGAAAAAATGAATTATTTTTCAATATTCCACTCGGGAATTGAACCTAGGACCACGGCCTTGATTATAATCAATTTATAAAACAATTCGCGATGTACATTTATTGTTCAGTTTATATATTACAATAATATGAAACTCATGATAGACATATCAATAAATTTAAGTCTAAATTTAAAGCGGGTGAAATTGCGAAGATTAGTTACTTATTTAATAATATTATATACTATATACCTTCCTTACTTAATACCTTTTCCGAAACACGCTACGTTGTCTAGTATAAGTTTTATGTATATTGGTTCAGTTGTTTTTTCTGTTAGGCATTATAATAAAACAAGAGGTTTTAACAGAATGACTGGCGTAGAATACTACATATTTAAATTAATAAACAAAATATGGACCGTAACGGGTTGTAACTGTATATATATATGTGTATATATATATATAGTTATGTATTTTACCCATTAGGTTATATATCTCGTATATATATATATATATATATATATATATATATATATACATATACGGTATATATATATATAACCGTTACAACCCGTTACGGTCCATATTTTGTTTATTAATTTAAATATGTAGTATTCTACATGTTTAATAAACAAAAAATGCTAAACGCAAGTGATTCTTGAAATATATATTTTTTTATTTATTAAATTTCGCGAATGAAACGTATATGTGTGCCTGAAATCCATGCCATCAACCTAGTCGTGTGCCTAAAAGCCGATTCGAAATTCAAATTTAATTCCACAGGAAGTTAGCCTCTGATAGCTTCAGTTTGTGAAAACGACAGGTGTAACGTTGACAGACTTACATTGCCAATGCGCCGCCAGCCTGACTTATAAAGTTTAGTTTCTGTTTAGTTAAATGCTGATTTCGATCTTTCAATTATTGGAAAGTGCTTTTTTGAGCTTATTTGAATAAAGAATATTTTCTTTTCAATGTGCAATGCCAATGCCTATGGGCAGTTGTGACTTTCCAACCCATTTGCCAGTGTGTCTATCTTTTTTTTACATAAAAAACAACCAAAAAGTTACCTTTTATTAAAATTAACCGGTGTTCGTGACTTCGTCCGTCCGTGAAAGTTGATTTTATTACGATAAATTAAAAAAAAAGCATTTTTGAATTCTGTTACACACGGTTTCTACTTTATTATACATAAATAAGACTAATTTAAATAATGTTTACATAACGATTACTTTTTTAACTGAACAAAAACAAAGCCTAAATATTGCTCCTAGCTGAGCTTAATCTGCCTGTGAAAACCGCAAGTAAATCCGTTTCGGAGTTTTTGAGATTAACGTGTACATACAGACAGTTAGAGAAAAAAAAACGCATTTTCGTGTTCTATTCTGTTCCTCTTTTTTTCACCCACACTCGTTTTTTTTTATTTTAATTTATTCAATGTACAGACACGTATTTCTACTGATTTATAATATGTATATATGATGTTAATTTGAAGCGTTTAAATATGATTCCTGTCTACTCTCAGTTATCAACAAAATGGCTGCCAGCCAACATCAGTCTCGTTACATGATTACACTTACTCATAGTTCCGGTTCTGAATTATGAATATTTAAATAGTTATTAATGTCAATATAAAAAAGTAATTCTGTTTTTAATTAGAGTCTGTAACTGTCCCATTGCTGGAGAAGGCTAAGAGCTTATTTAGCTCACACTGCATTGTGGCTTGATTGAGCACAAGATGAATTATAAATACAAATTAAGCAGTTGGAAATTTACTGATGATGTCTGGGTTTGAACCCAGATTGATGATTGTCATCGATGAGGATTCACACGTTCTTACCACTGGGCCATCTCGTGTCTTTGCCAGTATAATTATAATTAATTAATTATTAATAAGTTTGTGAGATATTTTGGATTGTTACTTACTTGCATAAATATTAGCTAGCTTCAATTTCTTAAATAATAAAATTTTAAACTCAAACATGGATAAATTTTTAGCTATATTATTTTTCATACAGATATAAATAATATTTAGACTTATAAGTATGTATAATTATTTTTAATTTATATTATAAAGTCAAAGAAAACGTGCTAAGGGTCTTAATGTCGAGAATTCAAAGAAACCCGCCAGTCCGCAGTGAGGCGGAATGGTGAATCATCTCATTAGTGGACTTTCGCCTTGATTTAATTAGATTTGTAGTTGCGTAGTAAAATCTATTTTTTCATTTATTTATTTAGTAAGCATTAATCGCACTTTTCCTTGGTGGTAGGGTTTTGTGCAAGCTCGTCTGGGTAGGCACCACCCACACATCAGACATTCTACCGAGAAACAGCAATACTTAGTATGAATTTGTTCCGGTTCGAAGGGTGAGTGAGCAAGTGTAAATACAGCCACAAGGGACATAACCTCTTAGTTTCCAATGTCTATGAGCGGTGATGACCACTTACCATCCGGTGACCCATATGCCCGTCCACCTACCTATTCTAAATATTTTTTTTATTATAAATGCAAATATTCGCTTTTTCACTCGCTTTTAGATCCATTGACGTGACATGCAAGAATTTAATGTACTTGTATATCCATACTAATATTATAAATGGGAAAGTAACTCTTTTTGTCTGTTACGCTTTCACGGCGAAATTGTTAAACCGATTTGAAGTTGAACGTTAAAAAAGGACATTCTACATGTACATGCTACATGTTACACGTAACACATTCTCTAATACACAAAAAAAAACCGCGGGCGAAATCTTGTTACAAATAAAGAATAATTTTCATTTCAAAGGATAACAAATATAGGCAGACGTTGACTTAAAGCTTTGTGTAAAGAATACAATTGAATAAATATATGCAATTCATGTTTCCGAAGACCCTTCTATTCCCTAACAAAAGCAGATATTATACGACGTGTTACCGCAAAGTACAAAACGTAATAGAAATGGCATAAGTACAAGGACATCAGCATTTTTTTTTAAATTTTTTTACGAATAGGACGGTAGGCGTACGAGCAAATGGGCCACCTGATGGTAAGTGGTCATCAACGTTTTGACATTGGCATTGTAAGAAATGTTAACTATCGCTTACATCGCCAATGCGCCACCAACCTTTGAAACTAAAATGATATGTCCCTTGTGCCTGTTTATTACACGGACTCACTCACGTTTCGAATTGGAACTACTAAGTATTGCTCTTTTGCGGTAGAATATCTGATGAGTGGGAGGTACCTACCCAGGCGAGCTTGCACAAAGTCCTATCACCAGTTAATGTGTTGTTTATAGTAAAACTATGAAATTTCAAAGTAAACATTTTAAATATTAATTCAACGTTTATTAACGTTGGTGTGAAATTGATGGTTTTATGGCCTAGAGTTATATAGCAGTTCTCATTAGTCTGATAGGATTTAAGACTTGAAGCCGTATATGCTAATCACCAAATCAGCAAGACAATTACCACGCTGGCCACGTTACAATATACTATTTTTTCGGTGATTATGTTTGCGGTGGTAACATCTTCGGAGTGATATACATGATGAGTATAACTGAATTTTATGATTTCTGTGTGTGTTTGTGTGCGTTCTCGCATGGCTTAGATTGGAATATCTTGGAGGTTGTGCTGCGATCGGGTCTCAGATTATTTTTTTAAGAATTTAATCTTCTCCCGTACAAAGTTGTGATGTTCACCTAGTTTCAGTATAACTTTAATGGTTTATATATATGTGCGTTCATCCAAAAATAAACCAATCATACCCACTAACATTCAAATATTGTAAGCGAGGAAGTCATAATAAAATCAAATTGAATATTAATAGATGACAAATTAATTTAAATTGCACATCGAATATTACACAAGGGAAATATTAAAAGATGTTAACTACAGTTTCAGTAGTTGTATACATACATATTATGTGTTCAAGATCAAAAATGTCATGCCAAATGTCATTTTAATTTATCTTTTCATCAATACATGGCGTTTTTGTAAGAACTTAATAACTATAGGCATAATAAGTTTTAGCCAATTTATAATGAGAGACCAATTACACTATCTGACCAACAGTGCATACGCATTGGTTTCATTTTAAAGTCTCACAGTACCAATACTAAAGGATAACCCCAAAGCCCTAAACAATATGTTTATAATATTCTCATGTTCCCGAGGATGTCACTTCCAAACCACTCTGTTCAAAGGAACGCAAACTTACACCATTTCAGTACATTATACGTATATAATGTAATGACTTGGGTATTTCATATTTCACCAAATGATTATATCCTGGTTCAACGAATTATAGAACAAGCGTTGTATAACTTTCATTATTTCAAATAGGCAGACTGGGGCAAGCGGTCCACCTGATGATAAGTGATCACCACTGCCCATAGAGATGTACTAATATCACTGTAAGAAATATTAACGTAACACGTCAATGCGCCACCAATCATGGGATCTAAGATGTTAAGTTACTTGTGTCTGTAGTTACACTGGCTTACTCACCCTTAAAATCGGAACACAGTAATACTACTAAGCTCTGCCTCTTGGCATGTGTGATAATTGTGTGGTACCTTCAAAGACAATCTTACTCAAAGCCCCACAAAGTATATAATCAAACCGTATAAGCTAAACACAACAATGAATCAGACCCATGATTTTCCATCCAGTATAATTTGTTTTAATTGGTATAAATTAGTTTTAATACCATTATATAAAGATAGTATTCTTTATTATTATAATGAAGAAAATGTTTAATTTATAGAATGAAATACAGAATTTAAAATCACAGATGTGATTTGCATATCATCACTTTATATAATGTAAGATTACGTAAATACAGCTGTGTTCGTTTATTTGAAATACTGGGAATGATATCATTGAAGGATTGTGTATGTGTGTGTATGTTGGTCTAGTTTGTTGGTCTAGTAGCTGTATATAAGGCCGCAGTACCCGAGGTCCTGGACTCAAATCACAGGCCGAGACAATAAATTCTTGGGTTTTGAAAAATCTCTTTAGCAACCCGAAGTCTGGAAGTTGGTTACACTCCCGTGCCTCGTAAAGCACGTAAAGCTGTTGGTTATACGCCTGAACTCTTTCCATTGAATTATGAGAGCGAGGGAATAGAGAGTGCATCTGTGTTCGTGCGTACATGTGCACTTTAATATTTCCTGCACAGTCAGCTAATCGCTAGAGATTAGCCGTTGGGGCCGATATAAGTCAGGGGTCATATGTATGTTATTGTTATTTTTGTTTAAAAGAAGCGATTAAAAAGTATAATTTTGCTTTTGAAGCTGTAATTATACAAGCGCGACTCGTAACAAATAAATAATCAAAATAATATATTAGATCGATTTCATTTCATATGACTACCTACTATTATATATAAATTCCATATGTTTATGTTTCCATATGTTTTCCATTAAGAAATAACTGAAAATATACTCACTAATTAGAATTTAACACATTCGAATGGGCTATTACATCGAAAGCGATTTAAGTATTCACATAGTGAATAGGGTCTCAATCCAATTGAATCTGAACAATGAGAATCGATTTAACAGCTCTTCATATTTGAACTTTTGATATTTGTTTCGATTGAATTCCGCAATCATTGGTTACCATTCATTGAACCAGGTCACCTCAATTATATTAAGAAACAACCTTATGTACAGTCATTATTATTATATACAAAAAAAGCAAAATATGCATTACAAATTTATTGAAAACAATTTGTATTCCAGTAAAATAATATCATAAAAATTAATTTCATTTGTAACTTCTATTATCATTTGGTGTATAATTTTTGTTCGTAACCTGAATTGAACAATCTATATATATATATATGGTTGCATGGTAAAAAATAAACTTTGTAATATTTTAAAACAAACGTCTAAAACAACGTGTTTTTATTAACAATATCAATAAGTATTTTTAATCTGATATTCACTTATATTTTTAGTATTTATACTTTTATCCAATCTTAACTTGTCGAGCCGGTGGGCGTGGTTGGTAGATACTTGCCTTTCACGCCAAAGGTTGTGGGTTCGATTCCCACCCAGGACAGACATTTGTGTGCATGAACATGTCTGTTTGTCCTGAGTCTGGGTGTAATTATCTATATAAGTATGTATTTACAAAAGAAAAAGTAGTATATGTAGTATACCAGTTGTCTGGTTTCCATAGTACAAGCTTTGTACAAGCTTAATTTGGGATCAGATGGCCGTGTGTAAAAAAATGTCCCAGGATATTATTAACTGCCATCTAAAAAAAGCAATTCCGAAATATTAATGATTACGCATCTTTTATGTGAGGGCGGAATTATAATTCCACTTGTGTTCATCTTTATCCCTACTTAGGGATGCCCTAATGCATACTTAATATCAACCAGCCGTATTGCCTTGACATTTTATTATTTAAGAAACGAGATAGCTCAGTGACTGAAACACAGGTATTTATTTTTTTGTTTATGAATCATGTATTTATTATAATTACTTGGTTGGCCGGTTAATAGGGATATCTTCCCAGAAAGGCTTACCTATATATTGACCGATTGGCATGGTTGGTAGATACTTCCCTTTCACGCGGAAGGTTGTGGATTCGATTCCCACCCAGGACAGACATTTGTGTGCATGAACAATCCGTTTGTCCTGAGTCTGGGTGTAATTATCTATATAAGTATGTATTTACAAAAGAAAATTAGTATATGTAGTATATCAGTTGTCTGGTTTCCATAGCACAAGCTTTGTAAAAGCTTAATTTGGGATCAGATGGTCATGTGTGAATAATGTCCTAGGATATTATTATTATTATTATTATTAGTATATCGATTGATCATATATTCGCCAAACGACAGTACTTATTGTTTTGTTAACGTTTGAAGGGTGAGTGTACCGTTTATAACATCACCAATGAACCATCTTGGGAATTACAATGTTATGTCCTTGTACCCGTAAAATCTTTATAAATATGTATATTAAAGTAATTTAGCTAATTAATGTGTATATATTAAAATTATTTTATATGCTTATTTCCTTAAATGTTGACACGGGATTCATTATTGAATGTATTCCTTGCGTATGTATATATACATATATACATAAGCATATTATAATGATATCAAAGTTTCTAATCGATATATTTTTACATCAACTCCAAACATTTTTAGGCACATTGAGGATATATGAATGGATCTATTTAGCTGTTTTTCAACGATTAATGTGAAAAGATAATTTTTTTATAATATGTTCACTTAACGTTACTATTATAGCATTGACGTAGCACCGACAGCACGTGACTGTTACCTCGATGGTCTCTAGCAGCGGCTAGTGCTGAACGCCATATGTTTCAGAATTTTGAGATTAAAAGGCTTTAAATTGATAGACAATTAGGCTTCAAAGCTATTTGCAAAAGAGTTGAAATTCTCAAATAAGCAATACCGAAAAATCATAGTATCGAAATAAAATTAAAAAATATAGATAAAATTTTAATATAGTTATCTTCTTTTTTTAATTTTCTCCATCATAATCCGTTACGTAACTTTACCTGAAGGTTATCGAACTCTGTATCATACCAAATGTTATCAACAGCTTCACACCCATAACTTGTTTGTCATCGTTGCGTGTCATATTAAACGACGTCGTAAAAAACCAATGAATTCTTTACTAAAAGTTTGATCTAGTTTATGTTGCAAATAAAAATTCATTTAATACCAATTAAGAAAAGTTTTCTCAAAGTAAATGTATATTCAATAAGCCACCAGTTTAAATTGAACCGTTTCAAATATGCACTCTTTAACCGTTAAAATGTCAGTCTGAAGATAAATCGTGATTGGTTGAGCTCTGAATCTGTCTTAATAAGAAAATAAGCATCTAAAGGCAAACTGTTTGAAGAATTATGTCTCCCACCCACTCACCACACGTACGAACTACTGGAGGCCAGTGGCCTGTTTTGATAGGCTATCATTTTTTTCATCATCATCATTTAGCTAAACGTAGATTACTAGTCACACGTAGGAATTAGGCATCTCCCAAGATGTGCTATGCACGGTTCTTCACCTGCTACCTCCAGTTCTGCTGAAAGACTCACTATTACATGGATAGAGTAGACATACTCTAGAACTCATCTGCTCCAGCGGCCATAATTTCTTCAATTGGTGTGTCTCCGTTGGTATCAACAATCTTTCAATCAGAAATGTAACATAGCAATACTAGCAGAATATCTAAAATAGCGTAACTGTACTATGATACTTAAGTAATTCTTCGCATTTTCAAAAAAAGAATCATGAATCTGATAGAATAGTAACGGCTTACGAACAACCAGCTGGTTTTGAATGTTTTTTTTTTTTATAGAATAGGAAGGTGGACGAGCATATGGGCCACCTGGTGGTAAGTGGTCACCAAACGCCCTTAGACATTGGCATTGTAAGAAATGTCAACCATCGCTTATAGCCAATGCGCCACCAACCTTGGGAACTAAGATTTTATGTCCCTTGTGCCTGTAATTACAATGGCTCACTCACCCTTCAAACCGGAACACAACAATATCAAGTATTGCTGTTTTGCGGTAGAATATCTGATGAGTGGGTGGTACCTACCCAGACGAGCTTGCACAAAGCCCTACCACCAGTAAAAGTAACTCGGGTACCACTACCCATCAATTATTTTAAACTAACAGCAATATTTGCTATCGTTCAGTTTAGTGGAATGAGCCGGTTTAATTGAAACAACAATGGACGAAGGACCTTAGTTCACATAGTTTCCGGCACTTTGGTTTATGGATTATTGGTAAATATTTTTTACAGTTGTAATGTACATTGGTTCTAGATTATCTGGTAATTTTCCTATTTAAGTACCTTTCTATTTTAAATTAATGTTCTCTTCCTATGATGACTGAAAAAAATCTTAATTTTATTTCCAATTAACTCGTCAAAAAATACAATATACTGTTTTGGATTACATTTTAAAGCATTAATCAAAATTAAAGATGTTGTTGAATGCGTCCATTTACGTAATGAGCTTTAGAATTTTTTTCTTTACACTGAGATTTTCGCATTCGCGATATAACTTAATAAATTATTTAATAAAATATATATATTATTTCCGCCGCACTACTGTTAAGTAAAAGCGGTATTTTTATTCGACCCGCATTGCAGGCGAGGAAAATCAATGTCACTCGAATAACGTTGAAATGCATATGCAAAAGATTGAATCCGAAATTCGGTTATATTTTTATTAAATTAGAGTTTAAATTAAAATCACGAAATCGACCAAAACGTTGGCGAAATGGTCTTAAAGTCTACTTAAAATGTATTTTTTTATTTTGTTTTCATGTTTCGACATTATTTAACTAACTAAGAAGTTTTATATATTTTATCGGGTGCTTAGTTGAACAATGCTGTGTATTCTTCTTCCGAATGTCAAATCAATACTGACAGAAAGAGCGAACAGCTGATGATAGATTTTGTTCTCATAACCATTCTTAACAGAGGACATAATTTTGGGGAATTAGGCAATGCAAACATAGGTATTCTCTTCTCCGATGAGAAGAATATTTCATCAAGAGCAAACTTCAGGAGCAATTTAAGGACTTAAGTACTTTCCGAGGCATAGAATTGAAATACTGCTCACTTCCTAACTGCGGGCTGTAGCTTAGTATTTCATTTCAAAGAACTCAATAACTTTTTATATATTTGACACACGGACCAGTAAGCGACATAACGATAAATAAAAACAAATAAGAGTATATAGCTACACATTACCATACATCGATTCGGTCACCAAAACATGAAATTTAATTTTTGAATTTTTTATTCAAGTTAATTATTTTTTTCTAAATTATTTATTTCGAAATTAATTATGTAATACTTTTCTAACAATTTACTTTATATTTTATGTCCAGACATTTTTATAAAATACAAGTTAATCGAAATCAGAAGTTGATACTTGGATTACAAAATGGTAAGCTTATGTATTATAAGTAAAAAAGAGTGCTAACATTCTTAGTTTTTGCTTTTATTTTATTGGATGATGGGAACTCGCTATACTTCATGGGTTATGGCTTAAAGAGCTAAAATAACCGTAATATATAACCATATTTCTATTTAAAAAATAAATAAAAAGAATTTAATGAATGTTTGTTTGCGTGCAGGAAGTGCGCGCGCGCAAAAACATATGTGTTCATCACGACCAAAATGTTCTATTTTCAAAATTAAATTAAATTATTATAAATTATTGGTTCGATCTGGAATTTAAACTGGAACCTTTTGTAGAAGAATATTATAATATCAAAGTTTGATATGTTTTGTTTATGTAAAGAATCAGCAGACTTTAATAAGATTCTTGACGATTAGTAATGTAATTTGCATGTATAATGAAGAGCGCAGGAATTAAATGCATTCAGAATTACCCTAATCGCGCGATACTTTCATGTATTCAGATTTCTAATTAGGACACATACAGAGTTTTTTTATTTGCCAGTAAATACCACTAGCCTATTTAAAAATATTAATCATTCCTTAAATCGCCAATGTGACATTAACCTCAACTAAGATATTGTATGGTGGAACAGAACGATATTAAGAATTGCTGTTTGGAGATCGAATATGTGGATGGTACTTACCCATGCTTTCCACAAAGCTCTGCCAACAAGATATGCTGGCTGAAAATAAAAATATGAGGTATCTTAAAAAATAACGAAAATGAAAGATACACGAAAAGGCATTACGTCTAACGAGATTTGTATAATTATTATTACAGAAAAAACCCATCACCGTTACAGCTACAAAAAAGTATTATCTTGTATAATATTTATTTTGATGTTGGGCTGTTTGGCGTGGTTGGTAGATAGTTGCCTTTCACGCCGAAGGTTGTGGTTTCGATTTCCACCCAGAACAGACATTTGTGTGCATAGACATGTCTGTTTGCTCTGAGTCTGGATTAGTTATCTATATAAGTTTGTATTTACAAAAGAAAAGTAGTATATGTAGTATATCAGTTGTCTGGTTTTCATACCACGAGCTCTGCTTAATTTGGTATCAGATGGCTGTATGTGAATCCCAGGATATTTATTATTTATTTCATTTTTATTAGGGACACAAATAGTAGTATTACATTAACTAAGTAAAATTCTAGGACATAAACAAGCACTACAAAAGTTCTACTTAAATTTACAGAAGATAGAACAGTGCAGAGAGAAAAAATTACCAAAAAACAATCTAAATTACAATTTCATTAAATAATTCCAATTAAACTTATTTGATTAAAGATTAAGATATAATAACAAATAACCAGACAATAACAATAATTGCTGAATACTATAGATCGAAAATGAATTACAAATACAAAATTTATTATTAATATGTACAATCTCTACACTATTTTTTACTAAAAATTACAATCTAATTGATTTTCGATTGAATTTTTTAGTAAAAATTGTTTCGGATATTTTGTAAAACTATATTCAAAATTTCACTGGCAACATTTGTTCGGTCAGTTCACGGCTAGAGCGCTTAGAATTTATGGTCAAGCGTTTCCGTTTGATAAAAAAAAAAGTTTTAATTATTACTTTTTATAAGCTTTGATTTAACTTCACCTGTTAGTATGTGAAAACTACACACACTAACAATTTTTCAATTATAAACCAGCTGTCCTTAAGAGTTAAGTTGAAATTTTGCTCAGATTAGTGGTGACGACAATAGTATTTAGTATAACGATCTTCAATGTCTGAAACGCTGATCATACTCAAATGATGAGGTTGCCATTGGTTGATGGTGGGCGAAGAGTAATAACGTGACGTTTGCGCGCTCCACCTTCGACTGTATCTTCACTTTCCATCAGGTGTGATAACAGTCAAGCGCTAGTCTGTATATTAAAAAAAAATCAATGAGCGTTCAGTTGGCTAGACTGACGAATGATCACGGTAGTTTGCGCAAGCGATCCCGTAACATCCCCCGACAAGAGTGGGTATCGCTAGTTTTTAGTGGGTATTCTGGCGCCTTCAGCGCCGGCGAGTCCCACATACCCTGCCTCATGAGGGGGAAACATGTGATTGTGTTTTTACAGCGAAAAAAAAAGACTGACGAACGATTCGTAAAGTGGAGGTAAATATCAAAAATAAAGTAATATGTCAACTATTTACGTCAGTTAGAAGTGTGTTCTATTTTTTTAATTCTATGCATTACTACATTATCACATTATAACTATAAAACCCGTCACATCTGAATGTCTGAACGCGCTTAACACGATAAATTTAAAACTCGGTACCGATTTGGCTCGTATGCGATTTTTATTTGTTTACATTAAATTGCAATTTGGCGCCGGTGTGGCTCCGGTTTCTTGTAAAACCTTACTACATATGCGATTATATTTGCAAGGTATATGAAAAACTAAATTGCTTTTAAGTAAGAAATAAGTAAGAAAAAAAAACTAGCAATTAAGTTTAAGAAGGTAACGGGCAGTTTTTATTAATAATTTTTGTAAGGTTTATTTATTTTATTATCGATAATAATGAATACAACAAACTTTCATGTTAATTTCTAAACTATAACTTAACATTACTGTAACTTATCATTATTTACTTCACTCATGTCTTCAATTGTTTTTTTTATATAAACACACTTCATATAGAAGTTGTATCATGTTATTTTAACTTTTTTATTACAACTAAATCTAGGTAACTGGGACGTGCAAAAATGACACGCCCATCTCTCTATATTGACTGACCTCTTAAAATAGATATCATAACGTTATACGTACAAGGCTGCTTAGCAGCGTCATAAAATCGCTACGCTTATACTCAGCGCTCATTCTAGACTTTAAAGTTTCATACTTTTGCAGATGATTATTTTATTGTTAATTTTTAACTAACAAAAACATTTTTCTTGTTAAGAATCATCTATAAATAAGAGAAGATGTAACGGCAAATTAATTGAAAATTCTGGGTTAAAATCACGGCAAGTGATATGAAGTATGACATAATCAATTTGTGTTCATAATTGATCTCGTTAATGGCGTTGATTGAAATATATCGTGAGCTTTTACCTCTTCGTATCTATACCTGAGGGAACCATTATAGGGCTATTATTCTGAAACAAATTCGAAGCTCACCGCAGAAAACGGTCGTCAAATGTCAAAAAGTATATTTTTTTTTATAGAATAAAGGCGCTTACATCAGAAATGCGTCACCAACCTTCCCAAGGTTTAGTGGCATTGTAAGAAATGTTAACCATCGCTTTCATCACCGATGCGCCACCATCCTTGGGAACTAAGATGTTATGTCCTTGTGCCTGTAATTACACTGGCTCACTCACCCTTCAAACCGGAACACAACAATACCAAGTACTGCTGTTTTGCGGTAGAATATCTGATGAGTGGGTGGTACCTACCCAGACGAGCTTGCACAAAGCTCTACCACTAGTAAAATATTATGGGAAATTGACCATAATAATTATAACATTCCAAGAAAACACGCATCAAAATAGTATATCACCATAAGTCAAGTGTCAACATTTCGCGGGTGAGTAATGAAGTGAGTTCTTATAGAAAATCACAAAATCAAGTTAAAGCTAATAATAAAATACAAATGCTAGTTATATTTAAACCTCAAAAAACTGAAACATTACACTTGTATTGAAGACGTGTTTATTTATGATACATACTTATATCAAAATTTCCACACATACATGATTCCTAATAATATTACTCGAGATCCATTATTATAAACGTTTAAACATGTTTTATATCCGCCGATTAAATACGTTGCTGATTAAAATTGACAGAAAAATCTACAATGTGCGTACCGATTTTCACTTAAAATAACTCAAGAGGCGATGATGATACGAATGTATGAATTGTATGTTCCGATAAAAAGCATTACAATTATCGTACGATTATTTTTATAAATGTTTATGTTAATACTATTATTCTATGCTCTCAAAACCATTAAAAATATCTGCGTGAGCGCGTATTTCTGTTTGTAAGTAGCTCAGAGTGCGTCGAACGACAAATATCGAGTGTCCTTTTTATATTTAAGTATTTAGTAATTTACGTCTTTTATATGCTATTGGTAGGTGGACGAGCAAATGGGACATCTGATGGTAATCACCATCGCCCCTAGACATTTGCGATGTAAATATTAACCATTGTTATCAATGCGCCACCAACATTGATAACTAAGATGTTATGTCCTTTGTGCCTGTAGTTACTTACTCATCCTTAAAACCAGAACGCAACATTACTAATTATTTATCGGTAGAATATCTGATGAGTAGGTGGTATCTACCCAGACGGGCTTGCAATTCGCCAGCTATAAAAACATCAGTGACTTTATACATTTATGTTAGTATTTAATTAGCTTTTAGACTAAATTTTACACACTAGTAAGCTATATAAGATTCTATATTCCTATTTTTATTATATTATATATTGAATACAATTGGTTCTCGATGTCACCGCCTAACTGTGACATCAATTCATTATCAATTCCTTACCAGCTCACGTGTTCCCCTCCTCTTACAACCCGGGTTCCTTCAAACGAGGCGTGAAGAGGCATCTTGCGGGCCGGCAAGGCGAAGGCGGCTAGTGCAGAACGTTTTTCCCGTCTATACTGGCCGTCGTCGCGTTTGGACTCTACTACCACTTACCATCAGGTGGAGTAGAGTCATTTGCCCTCCCGGAGAATATAAAAAAAAAAAGAATAGCTGTGAACACTATCGATAACTAAGCAACATATGTTATGCAAAGTTATTGTCGCTTACTTAGCTTTAAGAAAGCGCCTCGGTTGTCTTTAGATCTCTCTTTTTAATGCCATTAATATTATATCGAGTACAGTAGTCGAGATGGCCTAGTGGTTAGAACGCATGAATCTTAACCGATGATCGAAGGTTCAAATCCGGGCAAACACCACTGAATTTTCATGTGCTTAATTTGTGATTATAATTCATCTCGTGCTTGACGGTGAAGGAAAACATCGTGAGGAAACCTACATGTGTCTAATTTCATTGAAATTCTGTCACATGTATATTCTACCAACCCGCATTGGAGCAGTGTGGTGGAATAGGCTCCTAACCTTCTAATCAAAAGGGAGAGGAGGCCTTATCCCAGTAGTGGGACAACAGGCTGTTACTGTACTGTACTGTAATATTAGATCCCCTATTTCGCTCGATTACACATACACTGCATTCCGTATGAAAAGGAAAACTATAGGTTCGAATTTCAAAATTATATGTATAGTTATCTACATAAAAAGTTTAAAATTAATACGAATTTTAATATCTGAATAAATTGCATTGAACCTTGAAAGTTTTAAGCAAAACTTAAAGCTGTTACTTATGAATCATGGCTATGATTTTACCTGCATAATCATTGCGGTTTTGCTGACGGTTATTACTTAGGTATATAACTTAGATCGTACTGCCAATGTTGTTTCATTTTTTTAACAAAGTTCTGCGCAAAGCGAACTGCGCAAAACAGTCGTTGCGTGCAGACGGATCATTATTTAAGAGGAATATGTTTATACATATTACATGTTTATAAAATATAAATTAAAGTAAATGTCAACGTTTTTTATTATATGCTTTAAAAATAGTAAATAAATCGTAATTTCAAGAAATCGTATTTCCTGTACTTAGTTGCGTATAACTGTGTACTTTGAATATCTTTTTAATAAATTTATGTTTTTTTAAGCGCTCCACTACACATGAACATTGGCAATGTAAGAAGTATTAACCAACCTTTATATCGCCAATGCGCCACCAACCTTGGAAACTGAGATGTTTCGACACAATAAACAAATAAAATAATAATATAATATACTACGTATTGCTGTTTGGCGGTAGAATATGTAATGTGAGCTGATATTTTTAAACGCTTAGGGCACATTTAAAAAAGAATATAATAATTATTATTTGTATAATTAAGAACAGCAATGAAGGCTTTATTTATTTATTTTTATTGAAGAAAAGTATTTTCTATTCATCTCCGTTCGTGTATGTATTCCGTAAAAGCTCTTCTTTATTCCAAACAGTTTCTTAAGTATATATAGTATATTCATCTATAGTCCAAGCTAGTTACGTATATCTTCCAGCACTAGTTTGATACAGTCGATTTAAGATCTGATTGCCAATGATAGTGACACATAGTAGGGGTAAAATGACAGACATATCAAGAAAGCTTGTTTATATACCGTATTATCTTATATCTTGTTTTACATGATAGTGTTTAAAAGTACTAGGAAATCATATCTTGTTTTGATATCTTTTTCGTGTCCGCATTTGATATCGTTTTTTGTAAATATTTACATATTTCTTTTCACTTTACTAGTGGTAGGGCTTCGTGCTAGCTAGGTCTAGGTAGGCACCACCCACTCATCAGATAGTCTACCGGAAAACAGCAGTTCTTGGTATTGTTGTGTTCCGGTTTGAAGGGTGTGTAATTACAGGCTCAAGGGACATATCTTACTTCCCAAGGTTGGAGGCGCATTGGCGGAGTAAGCGAAAGTTAACATTTCTTGCAATGCCAATGACTATGGGCATTGGTGACCACTTACTATCGGATGGCCTATTTGCTCGTCGTCTACCAATTGTATAAAAACAAATATTTGAATTCAAGACAAGGATGTTTAAGATCATAAATTATAAGACTATTACTATTGATAGCAGCAACGGATGAAATCATTAATTATTTTGGTATGTTATTAATTATATGGACCAAATGTTTTCTATTTGTTTTGGCTTAAAACTTTACATTGCTTTATGACTAATTCTTGTAAATATAAATAAATATTTGTAAATATAACAAAACTTCTGTTTCTACTTTTATATAATAAATTCTAGTGGTGGTTTTCTCGAAGTTGTTTAAAGAGTTGTTCATCAGCTAATCTAGGGAAAATGTTCTTTTTAAAGGAGCGATAGACAAAATCCATTGGAGATAAGCAGATGGGCCACCTAATGGTAAATGGATTTATTTTATAATAATAATAACACAATAAAACAACTAAATAATAAAAGCTAATATGGAACGAATATACTTATTTAAATATTTACAAGAAACATTACCGAACTCCATTATAAAAGAGGTTAGCAAGCTAGCTAAGTATATAAATTTTTAAAAGAATTTCAGACTTAAATAGGTTTAAATCAATGAAGCTTAACCTATTGGTAACCTTAGGAGAAGTAGGTTACGACACTTCATCAATTTTTCTGGTGATATATTATTGAAGCGATAAATTTTGGGGCAATTTGAAGTAGATATTCCACGTATAAACATCCTTGTAAGAAAGTGAGTTTGTTTGTTTGTTATGCTTTCACGTCGTAAGTACTAACTCGAACATCATGAAACATTTGCATATCTGTTATCAACGCAAACAGAATGTAATCAGGGCATAAAGAAAAATTACGAATTTATACAATTTTAAGTAAGATTGCACTCCAAAAGGTGTGTACATGGCATACGCATATAAATAATATATATACAGTCAATTACATAATAATTAATTAAAATTAATAAATTAATATTTAAATAAATTTTATATATTTTTTTTGTAACATGTACTTAACTTAGATTTGCACAGCATAGTCTAATTAACCATTGTTTACCTTTTTATATTAATTTATTAAGTACCAATATGTAACATTTCTGTTTATATTTTTTTACTTCTATTTGTCCATTATTTTATGAGCTTAATGTGGTCTCCTATAATCGAAGGAGCTCACATATTTTAAAACATTATACCACTATGTTATGTACTCATAAGTGTCAGTTTTTTAATATTTCGCATGACAATTGTAACAAATTGAAAATTGAAGCTAAAGCGAAATTGGGCTATGGGATAACTTTATTCAATATTTTTTTGATAATGATTGAATTAATAATTGTTCGAGAAAGTATTTTTTTATTTCAATGTGGCCATGGAAATTATTTTAGGAAATGTTTGTGTTTGGTGGTTCAATTATCATAAAGTAATCTATACAATTGTATTGAATATTAAGGTTACGAATAAAACGATAAAAGACGGTGCAAGTGTTTCATTTTTAAGCAATGTTCATTTGAGAGAAAGCAACATCATGGCAACACTGACTTAATAATGTACAGCTTGAAAGCTCATATATATAATATATGAATGATGTAATTTTGGATCTATATAACAATACCACATAACATAGCGTTACATATAACTTGAGATACATAAGCGGTTTATTAAATCAATTGTTCCTTTAATGTATATAAAATTGCTATCGATGATAAATATTTTTATTGGTAATTTTTAATCGTCTGTCAATATTGAATATTCTTTATTTCTTTTTTTCAATTATCAGTCGAATTTCACCACTAAAGACGTGTTTACTTTATAACAAGCCAACTATATGTTTGATAATTTTCTCGTCCTACTCACGACAATAAATCTAAACATATAAATAATCAAAACGATAAGATTGTCTTAAACAAAATGCATTCAGAAACAATAATATTAAATTATATTTATACTGTTGTTTTCCGGTTGCTAATATTAATACAAAAAATATGTTAATATAAAATAATTTTTATATAACCGACATAGAACAATGGAATTCAATATAATGGAAGATTCTCGAATAACTGTTCTCTTGTACGAGATTTTTCAAATCGTGCGAAGCTACAGCAAAAAGTATCGATTCTAATACGAACAAACAACACCCAAGAAACCATTGACCCGATTTCAACATCGTTTTAAAGTTTTCGTTGATTTACATTATTTTCTTTGAATATACTTTTCTTAAGTTCACTTTTATTAGCTTTTTGAATCATATGATTATTTTATTTATATTTTATAATAACGTCGATGCATATAACTGGATATTAATTATTTATATAAAATAATAACTGATTGGCTCACTGACATATCAACGCCAAGAAACCTTTTACAAAAAGGTTACTAATGAAGGATTTTTGAAAAGTTAACCCCTAGGACAGTGACAAAGGGGATGATAGTTTATTTAAAATCCTTATTTTTAAAGAAAGAGCTATGGAAATTGGTATTTAGCGATTCTGAATTATGAAAAGTACGAAGCGCTAGTAATGTATTATTACAAGAATCACAAGAGGAAATAAATTATAAATATAAAACAATATTAATAAACATTAAATTTATCTACTATACTAAATTAGTTACACTTGCAATTTCCATTTACGATAATGTCTAGATTTTTTTTCTTAACTCTCAAAATCGGATGGCAATCCGACACAGGACCAAAGGCTCAACGTCTTTTCCGAGGAAAAAGAGTCAACACAGAAACACCATATAACATTTTATTTGCCCGACTTGTTAGACCACTAGACCAACGATAGTTATTTATTGTTATAATAAAGCGAAAAATATGCAATAACATAAATACCAATTTCACTCGTAAGTCATCATAAACCTATTGATTACAGGCTACTTAAAATGTATCTTAGCATTACAACGGGATTTAATTGTATTATGCGGCAGAATCATAGTAGACACAATGAAGTTATACAGGGGATAACATTAGGTCACTATTATTAAAGTAAAAAAAAACGAAGATGGCCCATTGGTAAGAACGTGTGAATCTTACCCGATGATCGTGGGCTCAAACCCGGACAAGAACCGCAGAAATTTTTCATGTGCTTAATTTTTGATTATAATTCATATCGTGCTTTTCGGTGAAGGAAAACATCTTGAGGAAACCTGCATGTGTCATATTTCACTAAAATTCTGCCACATGTTTATTCTACCAAACCGCATTGGAGCAGCGTGGTGGAATAAGCTCCAAGCCTTCTCAGAAAGGGGGAGAGGAGGCCTTAGACCAGCAGTGGGACATTTACAGGCTGTTACCGTATTACAGTATTGCTGTAATCTTTTTGATGTTTGCACACGCAAACTTATCTATATTATTAAAATTGATTGTCAGAGCTGGTAACTCGAGCAATATTTTTTTTTGCAATTGCTTTAGTTATTAACTAAGCTTTAGCTTTTCTAAAAATTAAATAAGGTTTAAATCTGTAATATTTTCTTTACATTTGGCAAAAGTTGGACGGTTTCTAAATTGTTGCTAATTCTCGACTTGTTGATAAATAAGAACGCTTTCTTATAATCTATTATAGAGGAAAATAAAGCGTAAATTTGTAAAAATAGGTAGTAAAGTAGACTGAAATAAGCACATTGTTGGAGTAGGTTTTTTTATATTACGTAAGTTTAAATAGCGTGCGTGTACATAAGATTACAAGTATAAAATACGAAATACGAAATGAAGAAATATAAAAACAAAATCATGCGGTTTTTTTCGTGGCACGTAAAGCGTTTGGAGATTTTTTTGGGGAAATGGAGGTATATTCGTGCGTTCTTAAAAATATATTTATCTGCTCAGTTCTTATCAAATATTTTTTTTTCTGACAGTTGAAATCGTTTTAAATCTCTTCAGTATATTAGAAATGCATTATATACATAAAACCTTTTCCTTTTTCTTGGTTGAGTACTAAAACACAACCAAGAAAAGGTCCACGTGAAGTCTCAGAAAATCTTTGTCTTTTTCTGGCATTGTTCCAGATCTATCAACTGATTTTAACTCTAATCTCAATAACCCTTTATGGACATTGAAACATTGATTCGATAATTTTTCTACCAAGACTTTGCGATCATTATCAGACGATAGTGATTGTTCGTCCGTTGTTCACGAAGAAGAGACGTCTTCTTTAAAAAAACTAAATGTCAAAGTGTTCATAATAATCGATCGAATGCGCTTAGATTAAATGAAAATGATAATTTTATATAATCAACTCTTCAATCAAATTAGTGATTATTAATTTTATTTTATCTTATTTATTTAAAAACTTTGTCAGTCAACCTTTAGCTAAACGGAAATCTGTGAAGGCGGTAATTAGTAAATTCTTCTTCTGCCTAGCGTTTTCCCGGCCTAGTAACGCCGGGGTCCGCTTTCCTGCAGGTAATTAGTAAATTATACTAAAACAAATATACATAACTATACATATGTAACAATAAAAATTAATATAAATAAACTGTATGTTTAAATGTACAATATGCAACATAACATAAAAACATTTCACATTTACAATTCATCATGTGCTCAACGGTAAAGGAAAACATCTTGAGGCCTGCATGTATTAGATTAAATTATGCCGCGAGTGTATCCAGAACTCCAGATAGAAGTAGCGTTACGGAACATCCATATAATAAAATTTATATGTTAATGATAATATTAATAAGATTATTCAATACATTTTGACTTGATAGATACATTTATACTATCTCGTGCTTATAAAAACCAAAATTCTATAATAAGTTCCTCACTGTACGGGCAACAAAATTAAGGAATATTTTACCCGTGCGTATAATAATAATAATAATTATAATAATCGAAGACACGTAAAAGTTACTATTTAAAAACTGGACACTACTATAAATAGACTTTTAATTTTCAGCAGTACTTGGTATTGTTGTGTTCCGATTTGAAGGGTAAGTGAGTCAGTGTAATTACAGGCACAAGGGACATAACGTCTTAGTTCCCAGGGTTAGTGGCGAATTGGTGATGTAAGCGATGGTTAACATTTTTCAATGCCAATGTCTATGGGCAGTGGTGACCACTTACCATGAGGTGGCCATTTGCTCGTCCACCTACCTATTATATTTTTTTACGTATAAATCTTACTTTGTATGTAAGTCTATTACTATACCCATAATCGATGTTCTATGTTTAAACCTCCCATTGAAATTGAGTTGTTTTGGAAGAAATGACTAATTAGTTATAAGACCTTTTAACAGTAACAGCCTGTGAATGTCCCACTGTTGGGCTAAAGCCTCCTCTCTCTTTTTGAGGAGAAGGTAAGACCTTGTACTACACAATAATTATACATCTACCGTTCTCTTTTATTGTACAATCTAATAATATAGGTCCAATATTCTGTATCCCTTAAAGGCAACCATAGCTGATTGATACTAAACTTAATCTAAAACAGTTATAGATTTACAAATCTGACATACCAAAGGAGCTAAATACGATTCGAATTTGTTATGTAACGTTGTTATAGCTTTCCGTGAATTTGCTGCATTTTAAATTTGAATTAAAAAGTTAGTGATTTTACGAGATATACGTGAGCGTTGTTGATACTAAATTAGTTATATCGTTTTGTTGAGAGACAATATCAATACGCTATCTGGTTCTTCGTGCAATTATATTTTTCAAGATATGCTCACTGCTAACGGAACTTTTGCTTGAGATATAAAGCAAACTCATATTAATTTAATTGAACTTAACGAATTATGTCTTTCTGAACGATCTTGGTTACAGCAGCCATTCTCAAGGCCTATCCAAATACGCAAGACATATTATAGTGCACGAGTGTGTGCATAAACACAGATGAACTCTCTATTCCCACACTCTCATAATCCGATGTAACAGCAAATCTGACGCGACCGGAAAGAGTTCATGCGCAGGGCGGCTTTACATGAGATCCGAGGCACGGGAGTGTTAACACTTCGTACTCTGGTCAGCGATTGAGAATTTTTCGACTGAAAACCTCCTTTTATCGGTTTAACTTAAGGTTTGAACCAATGACCTCGGGATCTGTGGCCTTATATCTAACCACCAGCATCTAGATCAATAAAATATGGGATAGGATATTGTTGATAAACAATGCTGTGTCTTTTTCTTTTGAATGACAATCAAATACAATAGAAGGAGATAAATAACTGTTTAACTAAACACCCGTCTGTAAATAAGGCTAGTGTATCATGAAATGAAATTGATTTTGCAATAATCATATTTGATAGAATATCAGAATCCTTGGAATTATTTTACAAGTTTTTACTAACGTCACGCCCACAATTTGTGTTCATTTAACGTAAGCACAAACAAAGTAAAAATACACTTTAATTTATAGACCAAAACTTTCGAAAATAAATACTTACAATACTGAAATCCAAATTATAAACCGATTTGTAAAACTAAAACTCATAGCGTAACGAGGGGCGGCCATTATTGTGATTAGTTAAACAAGGCTATATGTCTTCTTCTTCCAAATGTGAAACAAATACTGCCTCATTGGTCTAGTGGCTTGATGTAAGGCCGCAGACCCGGAGGTCCTGGGTCAGGCCAATAAAAAGTTATTGGGTTTTTTTCTGTCAGAATTCTCAGTAGAAGCCCGGAGTTTGGAAGTTGGAAGTGTGTATACTCCCGTGCCTCGGAAAGCACGTAAAGCCGTTGGTCCTGCGCTTGAACTCTTTCCGGTCGTGTCGGATTGCCGTCCCATCGGATTATGAGAGTGAGGAAATAGAGAGTGCACCTGTATTTGCGCACTGTAATATCTCCTGCGTAGTTGGCTAATTTCTCTTGAGAAAATCTTCGCCGTGAACGAAATCGGTCTGGAGGACATTATTATTAAATAATGATAGAATGAGAGAAGTTTATTTTACTTACGTGAACAGGTAAACAATTTTTAGCTTAATCCATCACGCTTTTGACACATGTAGGTTCCTTAATTGCAAAAGATGAATTATATACTTAAAAATTGCAAAGTTTAACGAACTGGACCATAAGCAGTTGGCGTTGACCCTTTCACTCCAGAGTTGAGGGTTCGATTCCTTCCCCGAATCTGGGCTTATTATATATTTACACGTTTATTTAAAATTATATATGTATATTAGTCGGCTGTGAAGTCTAACACAAACCGTGTATGTAACATACACGGTTTATATATATATATATATATAGATAACTTATAGACCACAAAAAAATACATAAATACAACCTAATTAGAACACAGCTTATACATGTGTATGTTATAAAAAAAACAAATGAAAACTCGGTAGTTATTGCTTAGTTTTGAACCCACAACCATCGGCCAATATTCTCGTGCCCTATCAAGTAGGCCATCCGGCCTCCTCAAAGGAGTGCACGTAAGCATTGAATTTAATGTACAATTTAATATATTTTATGTCTACATGTCGCATAAATTGTACGTTTGTTTGTCGTGTTATAAAGTTGAACGTGTAAGCCAATCGTAAACACAGTGTAAACATACAAAGCGTTAGAACAATATACAATAGTTCAGAGGCGCGTGACTTCCACCACTTTGGGTTGACGCGTCGGCCATTTTGTTTATGTGTAGGTAGATGAAACATTTTACGGCATGTATTTTATTATCGTCATAATATTTCTTGTGTTCAGCTTAAAGAATGTTCGAATAATGATTTTATCTTTTTAAAAATAGTAAACTGTATCTCGGTCTGAATTGGATCTTCTTTCTATTGACACGATATTTATAGTATTTTATTTTATTGCATCAAAGATATTAGACGTAGACTTTAGATATACGTGACTAGCCCGTTGGTTCTTCAGTCTCCTTTTATTGCGAGATAGCTTTGATTCTTCTACGAATAACCTCGTAACAAAAAATCTGAAATGTTATCCTTCAAAGTACGGTAAAATAAAGGGTTAGATAACATTGCATCGAGATACATTGATTTGTTATATTTGTTTGTATATCTTGTATCAATAAATATAGAATAAAATGTTACCCGTACGAAATCAACCAGTAAAATAAATAAAGCACAAAATTCGTCGTTAATTGTCATGTCGCATCCTCTTCTCGACAAACTCCCAATGAATAAAAGACGTTTATAGAAATTTCTTCCAACACATGCGGTTTCCCACGCACATTTTACTACACACATGACCGCATACGTAATGAATTATTAACTCAAATGCTAAACATAAAATAAAAATCAGTTCGTGACAATCCTTGAAGATTCCTTCCATCCAATGGGTCACAACACCGAGTGCGAGATAAATTATTATTAATACAAAAATTGTGTAGTATTTAGAAAAGTTATTATATTATTTTAAATTAAAAAATATATATTATTCTGCTATTGATGAGATATAAAAAAAAACTCGCTGAGTTTCTTTCGCCGGTTCTTCTCAGGTCTGAGGTGTGTATTTCCGAACCGGTGGTAGATTTATGACAATCAATAAGCAAGTGTAACGCTTCTATATTGAATAAAAATTTTTGACTTTGACTTTGAGTCCATTGGAGCTGCTTATTGCTCATGAGTCAAGATAATCAAGATCATCATGTTTCATCCACTGGGCGACATAAGTGAGTGATTACTAAAATATGATGTATGTGAACAGTAAATCTATGTGAAAAAGACTCATAAGGTTTTTTATGAGTTCGAAGACAAAGAGTTTAAAACTAGAAAATAAACATTGAATGAAAAGCAAATAGCATTATCGATGTTTCTCTTGGCTCAGCGTTAAAAAATGGTTTATCGCATTAATGAGGTGACCGGTTTGATTTTTTTATTCGCTGTTTACGTTAAAATATGATTCGTTTTGGACGAACGCCAATTACGTCCAGGTATTATGGAAGTAAATCAATTAAATGCTATCGATATAGTAAATGTTTTGAAAGTGTTAGCGGAAAGCTGACTTTGTTTTCGTGGAACTGTATCTTTGATTTATTAGTTTGTTAATTTGCACATATTATTTGTATTTTTGTTGTAAGTAACTATAGTACATTTTTTTGGATGAAAAGAGACAAATATTTTATGGTATTTTATAACTATCATTACTGATATCCCATTTACAAGACAAGATAATTTCCTTTTAAATTTTATTCACAGAAATTCTTAGTAACTTTTTTCTACTTATTTCTTAATTTGTCTCTAATATAGATTAATGACTTAGATGGTAACTGCGTGGAAAATATTATAGTTCACAAGGTGTACATCAAAGGTGTATCTCTCTATTCCTTCACTCATATTATTGGATGGGCTGGCAGACCAACACGACCAGAGAGAGAACAGTCGCTGAACCAATTGCTTTATGTGTTTTCCGAGGCACGCGTTTTTAAATACTACCAGAGAGAATTTCGTGAAAGAGCCTCTCTCTTAAGAAAAAAAAAAAAAAATTTCACTATTGTAGTCCATTTTGGTATATTAATTCTTCAGTGGTGCTCCCATACCTACAGAACAAAATATTTGATAAAAGAAGAACAATCCTAAAAGATTTACAATCAGCTACACACATTCAGTAAAAAGCCGAATTCATAATATCCTTCTTTTTTATATTTGCTAAAATTTCATTTTAACAGTTTTTCGTACTGCGTACAACTTTTATTAATAAACGAATTTATGACAAACTTAGTTTTAGTTGCGGAAAATATAAAAAAGTATCTTTATGTCTGGAATTAGTATTTCATGGACAATCGTCAATTTAACTTGCATCTTCGCTTGCATCAAATGCACGCTATTTTCACAGATATAATTAACGAGTTTTCGCCCGCTTGTTAAAGGAGAGACACCTAACCGCAAGGAAGCTTCGAGCTTGCTTCATACAAAATTTCATTAAATTCGGTTCAGAATTACTTTCCTTATAATATTACGTATAAATTAAATAGTAAGTTATATAAACTAATACAAATTTTTGAGGAAAAACTTCTTTAATAATTTTATAGAATGATAAGCTATCAAATAAAGTATAACGACCCAATATATTTAATGTATTTTTTTTATAAAGAATAGGAAGGCGGACGAGCATGTGGGCCACCTGATGATAAGTGGTCACCAACGCCCATAGACATTTGCATTGTAAGAAATGTTAACCATCGCTTACATCACCAATGCCACCAACCTTGGGAACTAAGATGTTATATCCCTTGTGCCTGTAATTACACTAGTTCACTCACCCTTCAAACCGGAACACAACAATACCAAGTACTGCTGTTTTGCGGTAGAATATCTGATGAGTGGGTGGTACCTACCCAGACGAGCTTCCACAAAGCTCTACCACCAGTCATGTTAAAATCCAGAATGTCATATCTTCCAGTACATACCTTTACTACTAAAATTCTAAATGTCAATTGTTTTTATACCCTTTTTCTTGTCATGGTATTGGAATGCATAGTAGAGTATATTCGTTAAAACTGTTGTAGTCATTAATACTAAAATAGCTGTAAATCTATTCGCATAATATTATTAATATATAAACGAGTTGTTTGGTCTGTTTTTACATTCCAACAGCTATTAACTGTCTTGAAATTTATCACATGGTTCAGGATATGGAGTTTTTTTTTCACGCTGGAAAAACGCACGGTAATCGTCCCCGTGAACCTGAGTTTGTTACTACCGTCGATTATTAATTATTATAATTTATTTTTTCGTTTATTACGGTCTTCAACTAGGAAAACACATCATAACTTACATCACACAATACACTAGTTATAAGTTTGCCGTATGCCGTAACAGATCTCGTCTAACTTTTTTTAACTACAGTAACAGTAACAGTAGTAACAGCCTGTTAATGTCCCACTGCTGGGCTAAAGGCCTCCTCTCCTCTTTTTGAGGAGAAGGTTTGGAGCTTATTCCACCACGCTGCTCCAATGCGGGTTGGTAGAATTCACATGTGGCAGAATTTCAGTGAAATTAGACACATGCAGGTTTCCTCACGATGTTTTCCTTCGCCGTAAAGCACGAGATGAATTATAATCACAAATTAAGCACATGAAAATTCAGTGGTGCTTGCCCGGGTTTGAACCCACGATCATCGGTTAAGATTCACGCGTTCTTACCACAGGGCCATCTCAGTTATAAGTTTATGTGCTCTCAATTATAGGAAACCATTAATTAATCAAATATATAAATAATAAAATTTAAATTAAAGACAAATTTAGATTCAAACTAGAAGCTATAACGATACTTACGGTAATATAGCTCGATTAAATAAAAGAGAACCCGTTATTCGATCACAGTCTAAGAAAATAGATGTATTTTATTCAAAATCATTTTGGTATTAATTTAATTTTCAGCTTTAAATAGATTTTATCACGTCATGTCTATTCAGTTGGTAGATTTTCCGTCCGTCATTTGTTTTGAAGTACGTTTCCTCAGGTCTTCATTCCAACAGGTCTGTTATTTGACTGCGCTAATATGCAAACATCGAGTGCAATCTTTTGATACTTCGTCAAAGAAGTATTCAATGATATCGTATGTGAATGTATGTAATGTATCGAAATTTATTCATTTTAATTGTAAAATCGTATTTCATGAAACCGTTTGAATTGTTTTTAAAGTATAATACAATATGCATGGGAAGCTGAATAGCCTAAATGTTTATATATTTTGGAAGGCTCCGACGCCATTATAAAATTAAAAACAAAATCAAAATATACTGAATACATATTGCAAGTATTTTCAATTTTTTATTTTACAGAATTATATAATATTAAATGAAACTCTGTATATATTTATATATATATAATATACATCGCCTAGGTGTATATAATTAATAACAAATGATTTACTTATCCGTTATCGTCAGTATGGGGCTTGCACTTTGCAGATTCACACTTAATAAGCTTCTGCTAAATTGCATAATTGTAAGTTATGACGCCTTAGCAATTCCGTTGTTTGTATTTTATAAATGATGGTAATGCTTTATTTAACAATAGAAGTAAAGTTGCACATAAATCTGTATTATGCATCAGAATTCACGTCTAAAATATCTTTATTGCGTCTAGGTTATGACACCCTGGTACATACGAGTAAGCGCTTGTAGTTAGTTGCTACAGATAATTAGTATTCGCCCGCAGCTTCACCCGCGTGTTAGGGGGTGAAGAGCGGCTATTAGGTAAAAAAAAGTAGTCCATGGCCGTCCTTGGCTTAAGCTTGCTTCATACCAAATGTTATCAAAATCGGTTCAGTGTTTTAATCTTGAATTGAAGCGTAACGGTCATATCACACATCAGACATATTCTTATTTACTTTTGCATTTACAATATTTGTATAGATTAAGAACTATTTTTTATTGGTACTTTTTTTTCTTTTTTAAAATAAAAAAAATACTTTTGCATTTTTGCAATCAAATTAATGACATTAAAATTATAGGAATTCATAAAATAAAACAGTAAATATAATCCTAGTATTCATATTTTGACACCTTACACGTTTCCTTCGGCCTTAAAAATGTTGTTTAAATCAATAAAACAATATATGTCTTCTTCTTTCAAATATGAAATCAACGATGTCAGAAAGAGATAAATTAATGTTTAATTAATTAATTAAACACAATGCTTATAAGAAAGGCTGTTAATGATTCTTATAGTTGAAAAAAGTAACCCATTAAAGAAACAGGAACACTGTGAGGGATAATGTGTGCGAGGGAGTAAATAGCTGATAATATTTATTTCTTTAACTTTATTTTGTTGTGAGGCAGGATTCATATATATAAGTTAAAATTACATTACAATGTAAATATGTACAATTGAAAAGCTAAATTCTAAGATAACCAGTTATCAGACACCAAATTTTTTTTTATAGATTAATTACAACACAGTAATTTATTAGGTAGTAAATAGCGGCACTTTATTTTGGTGGTACAGGCAAAGCCACGCGAGTTGATTAGATTTACATAACACTCATAATACTGAAATATTAACGAGGGTTATGTCACCTTGATGACTATATAATGTTTACATGTCTTCCATTCCACATGTCTGTTTCAAACTGTTTACATTTCAACAGTCTAGTGTCTGCCTCTGTTATTTCTGAAGCATATATCCTAACAATTTATGATACCCTGGTACAATATTGTGTCATGATACGTATGTTTCTGTTTCTTGCTTGTCAAGTTTGATTGCTAATTTGTGAATGAATGAAATAAAATGAAATAGATTTTTTTTATAGAATATGAAGGCGGACGAGCATATGGGCCACTTGATGGTAAGTGGTCACCAACGCCCTTAGACATTGGCATTGTAAGACATGTCAACTATCGCTTACGTAGCCAATGCGCCACCAACCTTGGGAACTAAGATTTTATGTCTCTTGTGCCTGTAATTACACTGGCTCACCCTTCAAACCGGTACACAACAATATCAAGTATTGCTGTTTTGCGGTAAAATATCTGATGAGAGGGTGGTACCTACCCAGACGAGCTTGCACAAAGCCTACCACCAGTAAATAGATATGTTTTATTTATGATAGTTTTTTTTTTTAAACGAAAATACTATTCCATTTTTAAAAAGAGTCAATAAACCGTTTCAAGTTTATAGAGAAACGAACAATGGCTCATGTTTTATTTTTAATCAAATATTAATTATTTTATGTACGTTATAAAGCCGTTGGTCCTTTGCCTATCTTTCCGGTCGTGTCGGATTGTCATCCCATCGTATTATGGGGGTAAGGGAATAGAGACTGCATATGTACTTGTGCGCTATAATATGTCATGCGCAGTTGGCTAATCTATCTTGAGATTGGCCACCGTTGCCGAAATCGCTCAGAATTACATCATTAACCTTATCCAATCCAATTTTGTAAATACGAAAGTGAGTATGTCAGTTTGTTACACTTTAATGTCTTAACTACTCAACTGATCGTCATGAAATTTGATTTACATACCAGGGGGAAAATTACGACACGTTCCCGATTCAATTCTGATCCAACTTTTTCTATTCTATATTTATTCCGAGCGGAACCGAACCGATATGATGTTAACATATACCGTTGTGTCAAAACCAAACTTAATTGTTAGCTATTATGCCAATAATCGATAATTATATTAAAGAATAGGTAAACGGATAAACGGCAACGATCACGCTTCGATTCGATTGCGATAAAGTGATAATTTGTTAATAGAATAGGTCCCCAGGGGAACAGAAAAGGACAAAGGGTATCTTATGCCCCCTCGAGTGAAGCCAACAGCTTTTTTTTATTTCTTTTACAAGGTAAATAATATTATATCATTCTTCTTTAGAAATAAAAAAATAATATCTTTTATTTGTCTTCTATAGAAATATGTAAGAAACAATTATTTGGAGGTTCTATATAGGTTAGACGAGATCATTGAATTTGGGGGTTCTGTAGTTAAAAAGCCGAGATGGCCTAGTGGTAAGAACGCGTGAATCTTAACCGATGATCGTGGGTTCAAACCCGGGCAAGCACCACTGAATTTTCATGTGCTTAATTTGTGTTTATAATTCATCTCGTGCTTAACGGTGATGGAAAACATCGTGAGGAAACCTGCATGTGTCTAATTTCATTGAAATTCTGCCACTATGTGTATTCTACCAACCCGCATTGGAGCAGCGTGGTGGAATAAGCTCCAAACCTTCTCCTCAAAAGGGAGAGGAGGCCTTAGCCCAGCAGTGGGACATTAACAGGCTGTTACTACTGTTACTGTAGTTAAAAAAAGTTAGACAAGATCTCGGAGTTAACCGTTATTACTAAGTTCGGGAATGTTAATCTGTCAGTACTTGAATCATTGCAATATGATTCATGTACTGACTAATAATGAATATTAATGTGTAAATTGACAATAATTACATTGATAACATTGTTTAATTTAAATGTATTTTTGATTTAATTTAATTTAATGTGATTGATTTGTTTGAATTTGAATTGATTTGATTTAATTTAAATTTTATTTTGATTTAATTTTTAATTATAATTTAAATCAAATTAATTTAATCTAATTTATTTAATAAAATCTGTAAAATATTTATTGTAATTTTTGTCTTTTTACTATACATTGTCTTGTAATTATGATGCCTGTATGGTCGAAATAAATGATTTTATTATTATTATTATTATCTGTAATAATTAATTAAGGAAGCTTTAAAAATTAAAATTTAAGAATAGCATTATGTTACTTATAACTGTTCCATTCATAGTAGCGTAGCTTAGTCTTTAAAACGGTAAATTATATATATTGCAAGCTGGCTCACTGGTTTGAAAACTTAATCGATGATTACGGTTTCAAGCTGCCATAACTCATAGCATTCAACTTTAGATGCCTTTAAACGTAGAGGTTGAGAAAAAATATTACAAATAAAATAAATATTACTTCTACATTAAAAACAGAAATTCTTGGAAGATTTAATTTTATTATTTTAATTTAACTTCGAACTGCACTAGTAAAGTACACACAGACCGACCAACAATAAATTCCCAGTGTATATTATATAAACAGCCAGCGCGTAGTACCAGGGTGTCATAAAATGTTTGAAGATGTAGTTTACAAAGTACGAAAGCGAACGCATCGCGGTCTGTGTAAACAATTCGTCATACGCACGTGAGTGAATAAATCATGTTCAAAGTGATCATTTCGGTTTATATAGGGGTTCTGTCTCATTTCTCTCCCAAGTTTTTCTAATGTAAAAAATCTTTTGGCGCGATATTAGAAGATCGTGACGTCATTCTTCCTCTCCACTGTCTTGAGTGTAAGACCTACTCGTAGCCGTGACGGCAAACGTCATAAGGCAATATGCTCTCATGCCATATGCCTCTTCTCCGCCGCTGATGTCTACACCACACTCGGGTGTTACATATATAATACGTTATTATATATCATTACAAAAACAACTTAACCTAAGGCCACTAACTTTTTCCAAGAATAACATTAAAATTATTTTTATTACATTTCATTTTAGATTCAAAGTATTATTGTGTGATATTTGTTTCATTCCAAAGTCATATTACAATGAAACTAATAATATTTCGACATACACTATTGTTTACGGCTAGTTTTATAGCTCGAACGAAACTATTCACTCATCGTAAACAAAGTTATTAGGTGAGTCTGAACGAAATTTAATTTCCGTTCTCTTGCTTCTTTCAATGGCAATTATATATTTAAATGGATATCGAAATCTCAGTATTATTTATTCATGAAGCCTCGCAAGTTTGGTTATGTAACAGGATTAAATTTAATGTTTTATTTTGCTTCTTTTATTTATAATTTTATTTAATTTTCTCATGATATTTTTGCTCTATAAGAATTGATTTATTTATTATTATTATATGATAATTATTAAAGATTAGAAAATTTAATTAATGTTATATTTTGTTCACTCAGTTGATACAAAATTAATAATAAGCATTCTGTAATTAACTGTAATTAAAAGTGCAATTAATCTTGCTTAGCCTGCCTTATATGTTGTAGTATTGTAACTTTTGTTGGCAGTTCGATATTAAATAAATAATGTAATGAATTGTAGTGAGCAATCATGTATAATGGGGAAATACTGCTTCCTCTTCTTCCATTCACTTTTATCAGTCGTTTTTTTTTTTTTTTTATATGCCCCGGGATGGCAAATGACTCTACTCCACCTGATGGTAAGTGGTAGTAGAGTCCAAACGCGACGACGGCCAGTACAGTCGGGAAGAATGTTCTGTACTAGCCGTCCCCGCCTTGCCGGCCCGCAAGATGCCTCTTCACGCCTCGTTTGAAGGAACCCGGGTTGTAAGAGGAGGGGAACACGTGAGCTGGTAAGGAATTCCATTCTTTGGTAGTGCGACAAAGAAAGGAGTTGCCAAATTTCTTTGTGCGCGATGGAATTGATGTCACAGTTAGGCGGTGGCATCGAGAACCAGATCGCGTGGACTTAAGAAGGAAGGGGGAAGCGTTCTTTTTACAGTAACAGCCTGTTAATGTCCCACTGCTGGGCTAAGGCCTCCTTTCCCTTTTGAGGAGAAGGTTTGGAGCTTATTCCACCACGCTGCTCCAATGCGGGTTGTGTGGCAGAATTTCAATGAAATCAGACACATGCAGGTTTCCTCATGATGTTTTCCTTCACCGTCAAGTACGAGATGAATTATAAACACAAATTAAGCACATGAAAATTCAGTGGTGCTTGCCCGGGTTTGACCACACGATCATCGGTTAAGATTCACGCTTTCTAACCACTAGGCCGTCTCGACTTATCTAACATATTCTTTATCTTATAAGTTCTTTTTACATTCATTCTCAATTTACCTTTGTTTTTTCTCTTTCAATTCATCTAACAACATCATATTCCATGCCTTTTTAAATCTACCATTAACCCCATGTAATTTACTAGTCAATACAATATATAAGAATGATTTAAAAATATTTGCTCAAAGTCATATTGGCGTAACAATATTTTATAATGTAACATTTTAAATTTAGCATAAACTGCGGTAAAATAGTTCCGAGCCCACATTTAATGATAATTGCGAAAGTTTCACAGTGTCAGAAATGACGGGTTAATATCGCGATTTAAGCAAAGTATCCCAGTGGGAGAGGCGGTTAATTATTTAAATTTAGAAATAGTTTGAATGATATAAATAGAAGAGAAGCAATGGCTTAGAACAAAACATAATAGTTTCCTGAGGACAACCTAAATGAAATTAATGAAAATATTAGATAGTTTTCTATATTTCCATCTGCAATGAATTACCATTGAAATTATGATGAGGACGTTCAAGGGAGACTAGCAAATTGCGCAACACATATTATAGTACACAAGTGTATACGCAGACATAGATGCTCTTTATTCGCTCACTCTCATAATCCGATGGAATCACAATCGGATACGACTAGAAAGAATTCAAACGCAGGACCATGCGTTTACATGCTTTCCGAGACACGGATCTTCCAAATTACAGACTTCGGGGTGCTATTGAGAATTTTTTGACAGAAAGTTCTAACAGAAGCTCAAATTTCTTTCCTCTCAAACCTAAACACAGCCATAAATAATGCATGGATGTCTGTCGACGTGACGCATGCCGAGGATAAGGCTGAAGTGACTCTTTATTTGAACCCTATATGTATTTCGGAAAACCAAACGTTAGCGCGATTCAGAAAATGGTTTTATTCTAAAAAAATACATAATACGCAAGAACAAATTTTACAACGCCTTTATGAGAGTAGATACTTATACGTGTTATTTAACTTAAATACCGAAATGCACATTAGATAAAACTGTGACGATCTCGGGACGGTTTGATAGCAGTTTTAAGATAACATCTTATTCTTAATTACTTTCTAAGATGCCATAAAAGAGATCTTATTAAGTAATAAAAACAAATTTGCAACTCAAATAAGACCTAAGTATACAATTTGTAGTATGTAAATAAAAATAAAGTTTTATTAATATAAATATGTCTTAGTTTTTTTGATCTTTGAAGTATGATAATACTTTGTAAGCTAAATGGCCCAATGGATATAATACGACAATGTGAACGGATTTTGTGGTTATAGTTGATCATTTGGTGGTATGGCTCAGTGCAAGCCCGTCTGGGTACCCACTCATCAGATATTCATCATCATAAGTATTGTTGCGTTCCAGCTTGAAAGATGAATGAGCCAATGTAACTACAGGCACAAAGGACATAATATGTATCTTAGTTCTGAAGGTTCTTACAGCGCCAATGGCAAGGTGATGGTGGCAACTTTTTAATAGGTTGCTCAGTTGCCCGCCTACCTATAAGATAGAGATAGATAGATTATAAAAAAATGTAATTCGTTTTTATTATGATAAAGTAATCGTAAAAATCATTGTTTAACATTTAAAAATAAATGATAATATATACATGTGTAGCAAACCTTATTAAAACAACAAAAATCTAAAACGACCTTTACCAAACAAATGCCTAACTTAAACAATGCTATCTACTAATAAGATAGTGATGTAACAACCCATAAATTTGATAAGCGAAATTGAATTCAAGCATAATAGGCTTAAAGAGCTATTTAGGTTGATGATAAAAACAGTTCCCATCGCCTGGAAACATGCGGAAACATAAAATGTTCGCGAATGCTGTGATTTTATAATGTTTTTAAAAAATGTAATGATTTGTTTTTTTTTTATAAAATTTTAATATTGCTCCGAAGTACTTATTTATTTGAATATTACATTAATATAATATTTTCTGCTTGTTTTTATATTTCTATTAACGATTGCGTGACTTATATTATATTATTAAATATTTTATATCAACTTCGCGTGTAAGAAATTAATTTACATATACTATTGTAATGGTTTTGCAAATTAATAAACCTCATGTTAAAAAAAAAATTGATTAATAATCTAAAGCGTCTTATTTGATAAAATATTACCTAGAGTTTGCATTCGTTTATTTTCATGCAGAATTAAACAATTTATTCATAATTTAATTGTATTTAATTTAGGTAATATAATAAATTGTCGGATTAGAGAGACTACTGAGCTTCTTGACAGTTCTTCTCGGTAGAATCAACTTGGCCGATGGTAAGTTTGTAACTTTAAGTTTAATTTAATCATGTGAAATTATTATTTAAGTGTTCGAAATTATTATTAAAAGCCTATTGAAATCAAGTATAATATGTATTTTGATTTAATTAAGAACATTCTCGACTAAATCGCCTTTATTAAGTATTTAAAACTGCTGGTCCTTCGCCTGACGTCTTTCCGGTCGTGTGATTTGGTGGGATTTGCCGTTTCATCGGATTATGAGAGCGAGGGAATAAAGACTGCACTTGTGCTTGCGCACACACTTGTTAACAAAAAAGTATTGAGGTTCTATTTGAAATTCTCAATAGTAGGAAGTTGACAGTGCTTACACTCCTGTAAATCGAAAAGCACGAAAAACCTTTGGTCTTTCTGGTGACGTCCGATTTACTCTTGGAATATGAGAGTGAGCTAATAAAGAGTGCACACGATTTTTTTTTAGAATTTTATTAAGAATGACCGCTAGAAGCAAAATCAATCTGGTGGACATTACCATCAATTGAGCACAGCACAATTATGTCTATACATAATAAAATATTATATAATATATGTAAGCTTATCGTGTATACTCCAAACTCACTGTAAGAGCTTCGTGAAAGAAGCTTCAACCTTCCAGACCTATGCCCAGCTTTGGGACATAAATAAAATAAAGCCGATTTCAATAACCCTTGAATTGTCATCACATTATTGGTCAAGATATACTATAATCTGTATTCATTATATGAACTCATAATTCAGTAAATATGAACGTGGTAAATAAATAAACGTGGAACAGATTTATTCATTTACCACGTTGATAACTACATCAACAATTTTTACAACTACCTGTGTATGTCCCACTACTGGGCTAAACTCTCCTTTTTTAAAGAGAAGGTTTGGAGCTTATTCCATCACGCTGCACCAAATTAGATTGGTGGAATACACATGTGACAGAATTTCAGTGAAATTATAGTATCAAACGAAAATGTAGTGCATAAAGTAGCAGATAAGTTTATTTTATCTTAACCCTTCCTGGCTTTGGTTCACAAAACGTATCCTTTGTCTAAACATAATTCAATGAAGACTGTCGTAAGTAACGCTGAGCCAAAAATAGTACTATCGCTTACTAAGACGAAGAATTAAAGTCAATTACTCGGAGATCAAAGCGTTCATCTCACATCTATTTTTCCATTTTTTTATAATAACGGTTTCCCATTCAAGTTATTTAGCACACGAGCTCATAAAAATTAAATGGGTTATTCCTTTGAACTATTCGTTAAATCTACGCACGCATTAGGGCTATTTTTGTTTATATATTTACTTTTACCTTGTGAAAAAAGTATTTCATAAAATAGACACTCGTAGGTTTAGCTTTTGGGTGATTAGTAATTAGATATGTCTCTCCACCTGAGTCCCACAGTGCGGATGACCCACGAGCCAGACTGATACGCCAACTATTAGACGATCTTTCCAACATCGACTTGGGCGAGATTAGAATTGCTCTCGGACAACTTAGAAACAACAAGGCTCCAGGAGATGACGGAATTACCTCAGAGCTTCTCAAAGCAAAGGTCACCAGTTCTGAGAGAGCTGGCTAGCATCTTTAATTCCGTTCTCCACAATGGTATTACATCAAAGACATGGGGCAGAGATGTGGTAGTGCTGTTTTTCAAGAAGGGTGATAAAGGTAAAAAGGGTGGTAAACTCTTCTGAAAAACTACTACCCCATTTCATTTTTAAACCACGTTTACAAATTGTTTTCGAGGGTAATCACGAATCGTTTTGCTCGAAAATTTGGTGAATTCCAACTCGTTGGCTGGGTTTCCAAAAGGCTTCAGTACCGTAGACCACATACACACATTTAGGCAAATAATACAGAAAACCGAGGAATATAATCAGCCTCTATGCCTAGCGTTTGTAGACTACGAAAAAGCCTTCGATACTATCAAGACCTGGGCTGTTTTGGAATCCATGTAAAAATGCCTAATTGACTGTCGGTATGTCAAGATGTTGACGTTTTAACGTTTTGACGTTGACGCAAACGTGACCGTCCGAGTACAAAATCAGAGCACAATACCAATCCAATTGCATCGCGGGGTAAGACAGGGAGATGTAATCTCACCGAAACTTTTTACCAATGCATTAGAGGACGTCTTAAAGGCGGTCGATTGGAACGGACGCGGCATTAATATAAATGGTCAACACATAACATATCTGCGATTTGCTAACGACATTGTCATCATGGCGGAGACTCTGCAGGATTTGGAAGAGATGCTAAACAGCCTGAGCGATCCTTCAAGACAAGTAGGTCTGGGGATGAACATTGAAAAGACCAAAATTATGGCCAACGAACATGTATCCTCGAGACCAGTGATCGTAAATGGCTCTCCACTTGAAGTTGTGCTTACTGCACATACATCTACCTATCTATCTACATCTAAACTATACAATTTGGCCGGTACAACTTTGAGAAGGAGGCTAAAAGAAGAATACTAATATTTGGGCTAGCGGCATTCGGGAGGTTGCGTCATATTTTTGAATCATCGATCTCACAGTCGCTGAAAAAAAAAAGATATCTGTTTTGACTTTATTTTTTATATACACTTTTTTGTATAACCACTTACGGTTTCCGCCGTTACCGTTACCGTAGTCACAATGTTATTGTACCTCGCGGGACGACTGGGTCTCCGACCACGAACGGGTCGTGGCCATCGTCGCCCCTGCGGTCGCTGGCGCTCCGGCCATCGAGGGTGTGGCCAGGGGCAGGGGGTGCGTGCTGGCCGTCGTCGGCGGTGTGACGGTCGTCGCCGTCTACGCCTCGCCCAGTCGGAGTCTCGCCGAGTTTGAGCAGATGCTGGCAGAGGTCGGGACTCTGATCGGGCAAGCGGCGCCCGCACCGGTGTTGGTCGCGGGGGACTTCAACGCCAAATCAACGGCTTGGGGTTCTCCTGTGGCCGATGCCCGGGGAGAGGTGCTCGAGGAGTGGGCGGTCTCGTTGGGGCTGGCGGTCCTCAACAGTGGGTCGGAGAGCACGTGCGTGCGGCGGCAGGGCGAGTCGATCGTGGACATTACGTTCGCGTCCAACGCCCTGGCCCGCCGTGCTCAAAACTGGAGGGTCGAGACTGGCGTGGAGACACTGTCGGATCACCGATATATTCGGTTCGATGTCTCTGCGTCGGCTCGTTGGGATGTTCGGCCCACTGTTGTCGGAGGAACGGAAGGTCGTCCGCGTTGGTGCCTGGGCCGCCTCGACGGACAGTTGGCGAAGGAGGCGGCCATCGTCGAAGCTTGGGGGGCCGGTTCCGACCCGGTCCTCCGGATCGACCAGGAGGCCGACCGGATCGACGGCGCTCTGTCCCGAGTGTGCGACGCGGCGATGCCGAGGGCTAAGCCGCACCCGCAACGTCGGCGGGTGTACTGGTGGCGTCCGGAGCTCCGTCGGCTGCGCAAGGCGTGCGTGGCGGCACGGCGCCGTTACGTTCGGTGTAGGAGACGAAGGGTTCGTGATGACGACGCGGAGGGGGTTTTCTACACCGGATATAGGACCGCCTGCCAGGCCCTACAGAAGGCCATAGCACAGGCCAAAGAGGCGGCGTGGGAGGAATGGCTGGAGACGCTCAACGGCGATCCGTGGGGGCGTCCGTATCGGGTCGTGAGACAAAAGCTCCGACCCTGGGCTCCTCCGCTGACCAGCAGTCTCCAGCCGCAGCTCTTGGCGAGGGTTGTGGACACGCTCTTCCCCGAGCGGGGAGAGTTCGTGCCACCGGCCATGGTGCCGCCCGCGAGCAGGCCCCAAGAGGAGGACGACGGGTCACCGGTGACTCCGATCACCGAGGCGGAACTGCAGGCGGCTGTCATCAGACTAGGGTCGAAAAAGACAGCCCCTGGGCCCGACGGAATCCCCGGTCAAGCCCTGAAGATCGCGTCGGAGGAACTCGGCGAGAGCATGCGGCGCCTCTTCACCGCATGCCTGTCTCAGGGTAGGTTCCCGCGACGGTGGAAAACGGGCACGCTCGTTCTGATCCGCAAGGACGGGCGTCCGTCCGATCAGCCGTCAGCCTACCGCCCGATCGTGTTGCTCGACGAGGTGAGTAAGCTCTTCGAGCGGGTGCTCGCTGCCCGTCTCGTCGGCAGTATGGAGCCGGGACTCGACGAGCGGCAATACGGGTTCCGTCCCGGCCGCTCGACGCTCGACGCGATCGCCAGGGTGAGGGGCCTGGCCGAGGAGGAGGTGTCTCGGGGCGGGGTTGTGTTGGCAGTGTCGCTGGATATTTCCAATGCCTTCAACACGCTGCCCTGGGAAACGGTGATGGAGGCCCTGCGGTTCCACGGTGTGCCGGGCTACCTGCGGCGTACCGTGGCCGATTACTTCTCGGGCAGGGCGGTGGCCTTCCCGACTGCGGACGGATGGGCCGTCAGGTCGTTGTCGTGCGGTGTTCCGCAGGGGTCGGTACTAGGACCGCTCCTGTGGTGCATCGGCTACGACTGGGTGCTGCGCGGGGCCACGTTGCGGGGGGTCAGCGTCACGTGCTACGCTGACGACACCCTCGTGTCGGCCCGCGGCAGTTCATACCGGGAGGCGGCCTATCGCGCCACGGCTGGGGTGGCGCACGTAGTCCACCGAATCCGCGCGTTGGGCCTCGAGGTGGCCCTACACAAATCCGAGGCCCTCGTCTTTCACGGGCCTCGGAACGCGCCACCTCCGGGGGCGGCGATAACGGTGGGCGGAACTTCCATCGCCGTCGGGTCGACGATGAAGTACCTGGGACTCGTGCTCGACGGCAGGTGGAAGTTCGAAGAGCACTTCCGGCGCTTGGCCCCAAAGTTGGTGGCTGCAGCCGGGGCGCTAGGGAGGATCCTCCCGAACGTGGGTGGGCCAGGAGGTGCCTGCAGGCGCTTGTACACCGGCGTCGTGCGCTCGATGGCGCTCTACGGGGCGCCGATATGGGCGGACGCTCTGAGCGCCCGTAACGTCGCCTCGCTGCGACGTCCGCAGCGAGCGATGGCGCTCAGAGCGGCTCGGGCGTACCGCACGGTGTCGTACACCGCGGCGTGCCTGCTCGCCGGAAGCCCGCCATGGGACCTCGAGGCCGAGGCTAACTCGAGGGTCTATTGGCGGATCAAGGCGGCAGTGAGAGCGGAGGAGAACCGGCCCCACCCACGTGAGGTTCGGACGTGGCGAGAGGAGGCCCGCGAGAGGGTATTCGCCGAGTGGTCGGAGAGACTGGGTGTCCCGGGTGCTAGCCGGGACCTCGTTGCGGCCATTCGGCCGGTGCTGAGGAAGTGGGTCGAGCGCAAGCACGGCCCACCCACGTATCACCTCACACAGCTTTTGACCGGCCACGGTTGTTTCGGCCGGTACCTGTGTGAGGTGGTCGGTAGGGAGCCGACGGTGGAGTGCCACCATTGTGGCGGAGGAGCCGTGGATACGGCGGAACACACGCGCGTAGAGTGCCCGGCTTGGGCGGAGCCTCGCGCGGTCCTATCCACGGCTGTAGGTGGGGACCTGTCGCTTCCGGCCGTCGTCGAGAAGATGGCCGGAAGCGAAGAGATCTGGGCGGCAGTGTCACGGTTCAGCGCATGTGTCATGTCGCAAAAGGAGGAGGCAGAGCGGGAGCGGGAGGACGACGTGGACTCGCTCCCGCAACGAAGAAGGAGACCTCTTCGACGGCGACGTGCCTTCGCAGGCCGGACGCTGCCGCAGAGTTAAGGTGTGGTTGGCGGCGGAGCCAGTCTGTTGATCCGCCGCGGGGCTTCAAGCCCTGACGCCCAGCCTCCAGTGGCGGACTCGGGGGAGTCCGTCACGTAACAGGACGGAGGCACAGAGAGGAGGGAGGCGCGCCCCAACATCCTGGCGCGCTCTCGAGATGGGTCGCCTTATGGCGACGACCGCTGGCGGGGTTGCGGTTGTAAGTCACAACGTTCCCGTGACCCCGCCGCCTTGCGGAGAGGCGGAAATCCGGGGAGGTTTTAGTGGGTAGGACGGTGGCCCTCTGCCCCGTGAGTCCCACATACCCGTCCCGGTCCCCCCGGACCGGGCGGCAGGCGTAAATGCCTTTCCTCCCCGAAAAAAAAAAAAAAAAAAAAAAAGTCACAATGTTATTGTAAGAAATATTAACTATTTTAGGGATTGCATTCACTGCGCTACCAAACTTGAGAACTAAGATGTTGGGACCCTCATCTCTATAGTAACATGTGGGCTCATTCGACCTTCAAACCGGAACGCAACAATATGTACTGATGTTTGCGGTAGAATATCTGATGATTGGGCGGTACCTACCACCCAGTAAACTAAATAGAAACTAATAAAATAATCTTTTAATTTGCCACTGCAAAGCAAGTGCAAGTAACTAAACGATTATAAAGAGTATTCCAAGGTTCAGTTTAAGGTTCGTTTAATCTTTATTTAATCAATATCGGACCTCAGTAGGTCAATTATCTGTAATTTTGTGGCCGTTTATATAAACAACGAATTATGGCACAACAAAAAACGTAAACATGAAATGATAGGAAGGAATATTCTCATTTCAATGGAGTTTCACGATTTTAAGACAACTTAGATAAAATTGGTTTCATCTGAGCATTTAATTTTAGGAAGCGCTAATCAATTCAATACTTCTTCGACTTTACTAGTAAATGGCTTATAATGGCTTATAATATTGACACATGCAATTATCTCTTTCTATCATCAGTTACTTGATATTCGAAAGAAGAAGACAAAGCGTTGCATAACTGTACTACTATACAACAGTACTAAAAAGTAATGTTTCAATAATAAATAACCTATTTAAAGACCAAATCAGATAGTACCATGTCAAAGTAAAACGACCATTTAAATTTAGACGAATTATACTCAAGATACATTTATTTTTCAGGTACGGTGACATGGTGCCCGGAACGATTGCTGGTAAGATCGTGGGTGGCGTTTGCTCCCTGTCTGGTGTGCTGGTGATAGCTCTACCCGTCCCTGTTATCGTGTCCAACTTCTCAAGGATCTATCATCAGAACCAAAGAGCTGACAAGAGGAAGGCCCAGAGGGTGAGAAATGTAGATAAATATAATATACATAAGGTGTTGTCTGTTGATGTTTGTTAGCAAAATAATACTCACAAAATATCACGCTAACTATATTGCACTTTATTAAATAAGATGATATTAAAATGCTAATAATAATACTAGCAATTTAAAAAGCCACGTCATCATTGCACTCACTCATATTTTCATTTAAACTAATACCACTTAGTGACTCTTAGTGACTAATAATTATCTCATTAAGCAAGGCATTCAAAATCTATACACAAAAGTTGATTAAAACTATTTAAGCTTCACTATAAATCAACTGTAGTATCTGCACCATAATACCATCTATTTCACCATCACCTTCTTAGACACGCACCATGGCCGTTAAGCTTTCCAAAAAGTACCTACTAACCATGTGCATGGGGAACGACGAGGTAGTGACTGTTCTGTATCTCATCTCATCTCATCTCAACTCATAAGTGTCTTCTTACAGATAAGGGATATACTGGATTCATCTTCTTCGTCGAGGTTAAGGCGCATCTTACTGTGTTGTTGTCGCTATTTGTCTTTGGACTTTGTTTATTCCACTATACACTATTTACATATTATTTGTTACTAAGCTAACTGACATAGACCGTACTCACACGTAGTCTTTTGGCGGACTGTGTCATCTTATCAAGAACATTGGTATGGTACCATAGACAATTTAGTACTTTTTAAAGATTTGACATATTCACGAACGAGCATATATAATGGCGGGTATCAATTAACCAGCAAAAGCGTTTCTATGAAGTGTGTGTCTTGACAAACTAATTCTGTAAGAAATTGTAGTGCAATGTTATGTTTATACTTTCTATTAAAGAGTATTACGTTACGTTTTAAGTGACATTGTATTTTTATAATCGATGGGACGGATTTGGATCCGACACGACTAATACTATAAGATTCTGTGCAAAGCAACTGAACACACTTAACAAACGACGCAATGCACGAAATAAAAATTAAATATAATTTGATCAAATATTGTAAATGATATACTTCTAGATTAATAATATAAAGATTTGATTTTTTGTACGTTTGTTTGTAATGGATTCAGTCAAAATCTACTCAACCGACTTAAAAAATTCAATAGTGAAAATTAAAATAGTGAAAACTATAGAAAGCTACATTATCAGCAAGTAACATAGGCTACCCATTATTCAAAAATAAAAAGATACCTACGGAAATTTCAAATAATGTAATCCAAGCTATCAATTTACCTATAAAAGTCATTATCGGAGTTAAAAATATAATTGTTCAACTCGGAAGAAGTTGGAGCAGGTCGCTTGTTATTTATAATGATGAGCATCTTATTAATCTTTCATTCTAAGTACTTGGATACTTAGTAGTTGACATTTTGAATGACAAACGTACCGACAGCCTTTGCCAAATTGCTTCATTCTAATTCCAGAAAGCTCGTCTCGCGCGCATTCGTATTGCCAAAGCATCGTCTGGCGCAGCATTCGTCTCTAAGAAGAAGGCGGCAGAAGCTCGTCTTGCTGCACAGGAGTCCGGCGTGGAGTTAGATGACGCTGGAAGGGATGAAGATATTTTCGAATTGCAGCATCATCATCTATTACGATGCTTGGAGCGTACTACGGTATGTTCGCAGTCAGTTTTTTTTATATATGTACCATTATTGTTGACACTTGACCAACTGGGAATTTGTTAAAAGCAATTGCTATTACGAATATCGTTTTCAGAGCGAACCTGCACTACGGAAAGAAACGCTTGGTTTTATTCTCGTATTTCTGTTTCACGTTTTAAATATCGTGCAGTTTTTAAACCTCACGTTGCATAGATTTAAACCACGTTATAAATCGCGCGGTTTGTTTTCTCAGTGCTTAAGATATATCGCTAACTTTGCATTATTATCAAACATGGGTGTTTAATAATAATTATATTATCCTGATAACGATAATCCATTAAATCGATATACTCGGCTGCTAATTGGCAATTGACACAATGTTTAATTTGTGTGTGTGTGTGTATGTGTGTGTGTGTATAAAAAAGTGCATGTGTCATATTTTGGCAATGCCTTCATGTGTAATATTATGGCTATGAAATGAACACATATAAACATAATATTGATAATTTATTTTATTCCTACAGATGTGTGATTATATTAAAAACGAAACTATCGAAGAAATTATAACAAAGAAATGTTAGAAAAACGAAGAGAATGTATTATTTTTATTACCGGATTAAGTTTTAAAGTTCATCGCGAGTTCTATAAGCAGTATCAATTTACAGTTAAGTGATTTTATGTATACAGAGAAGTCACACAGTTAGGATTTACGTATCTCATATTTAATGAACTCAATTTCAGGATCGGGAGTTCGTAGAAATGGAGAATCCGTACAATGGTGCAGCTAAGCGGCCTGGCTCACCGTCACCGCTCGCGTCGCCCGCGCACTCCGGCCGAGCGCCAGCTCTGCTCGCGTGCTGCGCTCGATGCGGATGCTGCCCTCAAAAATATCAGGTAAGATCATCTATATACATTGCTTGTAATCAGATTTATATAAAATGCCTTCAGGTTTGTGTGGAATATATTAGAAATTCATTTACTTTGGAGAAATATTAATATAAATAAGTAACGAGCTTTATGTTTTTAAGTTATTCAGTCATTATTAACTTAGTAAATATCATTCATGTATTTAATAGCGAAGAAACAAAACATTCTAGTTTAGTTATCATTCATTTAATGACGCAAATCTTAATCAACGGTGATATTTTGCAAGAACATACTTCGAACCTCACTCGTAAATTATTCACAACCGAATTACGGTGATACGCTATTGTGATGTATGTACGGCCTTATAATTGTTATTTAGCGGGTCATTGTTATACAATGCTGTGTCTTCTTCTTTCGTGTGTCAAATCAACCATGACAGAAAGAGTAAAACGGTCTCAACCAAACAGTCGCTAAAGAACGTTTATAAGTAAAACCCGTATCCTTAAGTGTTATTAATTAGAGCCAAAGTCGCTTATCACATTCTGACATTAAAATTTTGGGAGTGAGCATCGAGTTTGTTCTTGAGTAACTATACATTTTACAAATGCGAACACAAAACACATTATTCTAAATTACTCTCAAAAATCCTATTCATTGAACTCTTGTTGAATTAATTAATTAATCAAATAATATATTGTAATAAAATAATATAAGATAGTATATAATTCAATATTCTGACGACAGAGGCGCCGTCGTTCAGTACGGTGCGTGAGCCCGATCGGCCTCGCCTCGTTCCCGTGTCGTGAGGTATAAAAGCAATGAGCACTCGTTGTCGCGTACCAATTACGTATCGGTTTTAGAAATAAATAAAAGGTGTGAATTCATTTAAAAAAGGCCTGACTGTTATATAATGTCCCATTACAGATATAATGGAAGGTCATACATTTTTTATATGAGTCTCACCAGCTGGGTTCTATGGCCAATATGTATATTTTTTTTTCTCTTCAATACATTTGTGCCATGGCTTGCCTAGTTTGGAGCCACTGGATGTTTTCTGATAATGTAAATCTATTGAGTTAATAAATTTTTATTTTTTTAAGTTCATTTTTTTGTATATATAAATTACATATATATTTTTGTTTTTAATTCTCGTAATTTTTTGTTTAAATATAATTGTTTATTTGGTCATAGAAATGAAGATTGTCAGTTCAAATACGTAATCGGGGCCCGTGTGTTGCTTATGTGGCTAAACCTTCGTGTTATGTCCCCTGAGTGCTTATGAAACATAAAAAAACCCTTTTGACATTTTAAAAAAAAAAAATTGCTTCTGCCTTTTTACGTAAGCACAAAATATTTGCTATTTGTCCGCTAGTCCACACGATTTGACCTCTGTTCTGTGACCTGTGTTGCCAGGGTTAAGAAAAACAATTTGCTAAATAAACGCTTGCAAAATGTTCTCTACAAATAAACATAAAAAGAAAGACATACACGTTATTACAAATCAAATTAAATTATAATAGAGAAATTGTATTTTACAATTAGTATATAAAAGTAAGTATGGTAAGTATATAACAACTATTTAAGTATATTAAAACTTTATATATAAACTTATAATTATGTATAATATATAAAACTCTTTATATAATTACTATTACGTATATATTTTACTTACTGAAAACTTACTACTTACTAAAAAGCCGAGATGGTCCAGTTGTAAGAACGCGTGAATCTTAACCGATGATCGTGGGTTCAAACCCAGGCTGGCACCACTGAATTTTCATGTGCTTAATTTGTGATTATAATTCATCTCGTGCTTGACGGTGAAGGAAAACATCGTTAGGAAACCTGCATGTGTCTAATTTCACTGAAATTCTGCCACATGTGTATTCCATCAACCCGCATTGGAGCAGCTTGTTGGAATAAGCTCCAAACCTTCTACTCAAACAGGATAAGGAGGGCTTAGGCCAGCGTGAGACATTCATAGGCTGTTACTGTTACTGTATATATTTTACTATTTTTAATATATTTTTATTAAAATACTTTTGTTATTATGTACTACTATTTGAAGAATAATATTACTATACTAATATTACTATACTTTATTTTTATTACACTATATTAAGTAGTATATAAATATATACATATATATATATATATATGTTAAAGTCTCCGGTTACAAACTACACACCAATAATACAGATTATAGAAAATTTTAACTAAACGTCACCGCTCAGTCACCAATTGGCTCTGACAGGTCCTGCTTTTAGACTCGAGTAGGAAGCGAGCTCGTGGCGTTCGCAGGTACACGGCGACCTCCCGACCCTCGGATACCTCAGTCTCAGCAGCCCCCAGTGAAGACCCCCTACCAGTACGTCCATCTGGTATTACCACTCAGCGATATCGGCTCTTTAATGGCTAGCTTTATTACGCAATCGAAATTTAAACTTCACTTTTTTTTTTCTTTATGGCCAGAACGCTGTGTGGTAAAAACTGGAATGTAAGGCTTTAAATGTCTGCAGGGTGTTGGCTGCTAACTTGTCGCTTAATGGTTATTACTATAAATATAAGTATTATATAATTATATCTGTGATCAATGTCTATACGTATTATTTTATAAGCTTGCGCTGTGGTGCTATCGTTGTAAGATTATTTTATAATTGTACGTGTATTGTAAAGTTATTGTATAAGTATTGTGATGTGTATTGTTAATAAGCCGCAATGTTATTAGTTATTAAGAAACCATTACACAGATAATTTAATTTGTGGTGTTGCCATTTTCTAAATATAATAGTAATAATGCTGCGGTTTTTTGTATAAAGTAGATCCAAGAGTGTTGTAATTGAAAAATGATGTCGTACTTACATTATAAATAGTTGCAAACGTCATTATATACTGCAGTCGCCAACACACTGCATACATACGGCAAACACAGGGTTGCAATACAAGTGTTGTATTTATTTTTAATATCGAACGTTCCTAGGTACTAGATCTTTGTGGTAATCGATTTGACATTAGTTAACACCAGGTGACATCTCGGTCCACAGATAATTAAACTCATAACATAGCCAATAGATAACACACTACACGTTACACACTGATGGGTCTACAATAAAAAATGTTTTTCTCTTTTAAATCGGCATGCTTCCCGCACAATGTCACACTTTTATCTATACATTTGCGACTCGATCACTCTCAAGATATTTTTTTTAATTTAGCATATTTGTTATCTGTATTTATGTATATCCTACTGTTATTTATTAATTAATATGTTACCTAAAGCTTTTTCTCGATGTTGAATGCTTTCGAAATTACTTTCGTTGTTATGTAGATTTAAAAGCGAATTGGCTTGATAAATTACTGTCTTTTCTCTTTCTATATTTAAAAATAATATATTAATTATGTTTGAAATGATTTTGCATATAATATATTTGCATACATGATTTTATGTAAAAAATAATGATTTCAAAATAGGAGATTAATATTTCAAACAGTGCCATTTGTTTTCAGTCGACATAACGTTTACGAAATATCAGCTAAAAAAATATGCAATAATATTTACTCACATTAGTGTTGCTTTATTGAAAAATGTTCTTTTTCCTTTACAGCAAGCGTGTGGTAAATACATTCCAGCGGGGAGCACAGTACAGGGTAACCAGACCGGTGTGGCAATGGACGGTACCTATCTCGTCGAAGCATCCTTCTAGGATCCGACAACTAGCGCTCATGTTGAGAGCTATGTGTGAACATGACTTTACCATGGACTGTGTTTCCATGGATATCATGAAAGACTATCGCGCAAATCTGATAGCAATTACTATGATACGTGTATTATCTTGTTAATTTTAACACGATACTGCCTAATGTTTAACTGATATCATGTTTGTATGTGTTAATCTAATGGAGACCTCAAAAACACATGCTTCCAAATATCATCTCATGAATGTTTAATGCGATAATATTTACGTCCACACATGTTTTTGCATTATATAATTATGTTTATCTTTCTCGAGGGTGATGATATATTTTTTTATGATGTGTTAATGACGTGTATGGGTGGCATTATTCAAATGGAATAAAACCGCCCATTCATGACATCGACAAAACGTCAATTTATAATAAATAGTTTGGAATTTTATATTTAAATATGACAGTTTTGTGTATGAAGTACTATGATATATCAAGGCTAGTGGACTGTAAATTAGTGTGTATCAGAAACGTTAGATTATAAATAACAATATGAACACACTAAGATACCTTTACTCATACATGTGTGCTCCACAGGTCTCCATTAGAATTTAATATCTATCCCATACGTGGTTTCTTTTATTCGTATACCTAGTTATAAAACAGTATTAATAAGGTTTTTAATAATATTAATAAGGTGTATGATTGGATCGAATCTCGCCCGTGGGGCTACAAGATTTTCCGCTTCCGAAAATCGTTAGAAAAAGACAAAAATTAGTTTTTTGAAATTTCATTCTAGTCAATAGTTGAAATCATATCAATATTGGTAACAGAAAATTATTATCTTAGCTATTTCTGAAATTTGATTTGATCCACTAGGTTACTAGTGCCTTCAATTACTCATTAAACTGTAAACTGTTACTCTGTGTTAGTGAAAGATAGAAAATAGATATTCTTGTATAAAAATAATAAAGAGGCGTTATAGGTACGTAGCACTGTGATCTTATCTGTATTTATTAGTTTCCCAATTAGACCCAAATGGGGTCAATCTATACTTAATTGACCCAAAGGTCAAATTCGGAATTATCACCATAACCATTAGTGCTAATTCTGGTGTATATAATCACATAAGTATTTAAGCAGGATTTAAAAAATAGCTCTCTTTTTTAACCCCGCCCATAAGAAAGAGATAGCAGTACGTTTGTTCGTGCTTAATTAAATTTGAGATTGTATACAAAATAATTACCGCTACTGATTGTTATAAGCGTGAATATAATACTCATAAACGTTAGTATGAACGTGATATCATAGTTTGTGCTACGTGTCTAGTACATTGCGGAGTATCGTCAACTATTTTCGATTTATGACTGGTTGAATCGCGCAATGAATTTTAAACAATGAAATTTTATGATTGGTTTAAAATGTAGACCCTTACCTTCTAGTTGATGTCTTATGATTGCTATAGGTAAAGTGTTATGTATAGATACATGAATTTATGTGGTTAAAAATAGATATTTACTTGAAGATAAACGTTAAAATTGTAGATATAAGATATAATTATTAAGTGTGTGTTGCATTGAATGCATGTTTTAATATCCGAACGTTGAGAGACAACGTCCCTGACAGGTCAATGATCGGATGACTTTGAAGGGGCGAAGAATTTACGATAAAAAAATTTATCATCGTTTATTAGCTCCACATTCTACCGCAAAACAGCAGTTCTTGTTATTGTTGCGTTCCGGTTTGAAGGGTGAGTGAGCCAGTGTAATTACAGGCACAAGGGACATAAAATCTTAGTTCCCAAGGTTGGTGGCGCATTGGCTGTATAAGCGATGGTTGACATTTCTTACAATGTCAATGTCTAAGGGCGTTTGGTGACCACTTCCCATCAGGTGGCCCATATGCTCGTCCGCCTTCCTATTCTATAAAAAAAAAAAACTATCGAATAATATCATTATGACAAGTTACAATTTTAACTAATAATAACTATAAAACATAACATAACTTTTTTTTTAATATTCATTGTAACAATTTTATGTAAAATGTTCATTTTTGTAATGTATCTCTAGTTATGGTCAACTGTCAGTAGTGTCAAATGTCAAAGTGTCAGGAGCGTATTCTCTCAGCGGCCGGAATTTAGTAAAAAAAAAAAAACGTTTTTCGCAGATAATAAATAATTGTGCATGAATTATAATTGACATATGTATATTAAAAAAATAACATTGGATGAATCGTTAGTTTTTTGATAAATCGTGTATGAATCAACCGTTGATAAATCTGTGAGAAACTTGAATACATAGTAGTAAATTATATAAGCCGAATTCGATGTTGAAAGATCTCTTCCAAAACTATTGCCACCTTTTTCTATTAAAATTTAATGAATTAAATTTGGTAAATAATTGAATGTTAATGTTTAAGAGACGGTTAATAGTCATTGAATTCTTCGTAAATTAAAGAATCGTAAATATTAGTGAAGTTTGAATCTTTTTGATAATCGTTGAATATTCTTCATGAAGCTATGAATTTAATTTGAATAGAGAATAATGAAAATGGAATATAAAATCGTTCCTTTTTTGAAAATCCGTTGCGTTTGTAACTTTTTATTATGTATTCCATGAAGAATTTTAATATTAATATTATCAATAAATTTATACGTTCTTTTTTTTAAATTTAAATCTAGTCATAGAATGCCACGAATAAGTCCTCACCTACACATAATGATACCAAAACAGGTAATAAATATTAATTTAGATTTCTTTAATACCACTATTATAATAATTTTATACTATTAAGCTCCTCTATGAATTCCTCCCTGTGATTCTATGGCTGTTTAATAATGTATTATATATGTATATATATATTGTTATTATAATTTAATATTTTCTTACGTTTAAATGTTGAGTTTATAGTAATTGTTATTGTTGTAACATGGCCTATGTAAGTATGTATACCTTATATAATATCACCGTGAGGAGTTCGTGAAAAAACCATTTCTGTTTTGTAAATAAAAATCAATTTAATTATCGCATTAGGATAATCTATTGTATTTAATGACGTTTTATCTCTAGTAAAATATTTTTTGTTGATAGCAAACTTTCAATTATTAAATATATGTTGTCTGTATGTCTCTTTTTAACAACATTGCTATCTCAACTTAAGATATATTCACTGTCTCTCTCTGTCATATAAAAACAGATTATTCGTAATGATTACGGATGTTGCCAGTTTTTTAAATAATATCATGTCTATAGATAGAACGTTATTAATTAGAATACTATTTCAATTATTTGGAGTAATTAATAAATTATTGGAGTAATGTTAACATTATGAAATTGATGACACCAAATTATTTGCCAAAAACATTTACATTTTAAAACTTATACCTAGATCTTCAGATATTTCTTTGTAGTCATGTAAAATAAGTCAATAAGTAACAATAGCGGGCTAATTGTTGTCCAAATATACATGGTCAAAGACCATTGCCAATCTCGCGTGGGGTAAATGGAACAACATGTATTATTCCAAATATATGCTGTATGGGTCAAAACCTTTGCCTTTTCTAAGATAATAAAAAAAAATGCGAATAGCAAATGAGTAGTTAAAATCATAATAAAGGTACATCTTAAGTATTTAAAATGAGAACTCAAATTGTCAAAAACATTTTCAAAAAACCATCGTTTTATATATGATTGTGTTTCGTTTGTCAATCATCCCGCTGTTGCCATCTTAATGTGAATTAAAAAAAATTGTTTCATTTCAATTATTAAGTTTTTTAATAATAAATAATCATGGTACTTATTTCAATGTTTTCTAGATAATACAAAATGATCCTTAAATATGAATTTTAGTTAGCGCACATTATAGATTTTTATCGAACGTAGTTTTTATTTTGGGCTGTTTCTATCTATGATAAAATCGATAAAAATGCGCACACACATTATAAATAACAATGAAATTATAAATGGATAATAAGTCTATGATGTGCATTAGCTTTTAGATTAACTAAACGTTGTAATATAAAATAAATCAATTTGAATGATGTAAGATATTTGAACCGAGATGTGTCGATTTGATTAATATTTTTGAGTGATAATGTGATTGTGTTGGCTGCTAGTCACGAAGACGTTCTTTAATATACTATGGAACTATGTTACAAATATTTAAATATACCACATATAAGATTATAATATAATCGCTTACATTTGGAAAACGATTTCATACATTTGACAGCTTCTACACGCGACTTGTCAAATACTATGTTGTCAAAACGTCATGATTCAACGTCAGAATCTGTTTAAATATATCACATACAAGATTATAATATAATCGAGTGTAACAAGAAATCGATTTCATACTGTTTGACAGATGACAGCACACGAATTGTCGAACGTAATTTTGTAAAACGTCAGGCAAACTGGAGTTGCAACGAAAATTCTGCTGTCATTGAGTATTTAGTTTATTTGACTGTTTATTTTGTTTACTTTACAAAATAAGTTATTTTAGTTACTATTACTAAGTATCGTATGCAAATTATACTGTAGACTATTTCTAATCCCTATGTCCTGGGTTCAAGCCAAGGTTCGGTTTATGAGTAGCGATTGGGTATTTCTATCAAGATGTTTAAAAATTCTTAGTAGGAGCCCATTTATTTTGAGTATAAAAGTCTTAAAAGTCCTAATTTGGCAGTAAAACTATTCAGTGTTAGCACTCCCGTGCCTCGGAAAACACGCAAAACCAGTTCAGCTTATCAAAGTTAGATAATAAAGAGTGCACCTGTTTACTGGAACACTACACCTTCACCATTTATACCATGGCTTTAATAAACAAGTCACAGGACATTTTTCAGGACTTACAAATATAGCAATATGCGTAATATAGATTCGAGTTGTCTCTAAGTAAATGTAATAATATAATTAATTAATATAACCAATATGGAAGTTTGATCGTTGCAACACTAGTTAAATAGCAACCTGATATTAATATAAATAAGTAAAGGGTTAAAATAGACATAGAAAGAGTTGTAAAATATTATGTCATTGATAATAATTCATTCTTAAATTTTCCGCGTATTATAAATAATAAAAATTATAACATAGTTTTTAAAAATAAATTATTTAAACATGCTCAAATAAAAAAAGCAATTTCTGACACCAATTTTCACATTGAAAATGTGAAAAATATGTCACGTGCAACAAATTTTCGTAAATTTCATTTCATTTAACAAAAATATACTGACATTTTGAGTTTTTGAAATAAAATCGTAATAATTAAAAACATATAATTTCCAATACTTAAATTCAAGCTTTTATTTGCATTTTTTTTAATTCGACTTTAAAATATTGAAGCTACACGTGTTCGTGATAAGTACGCCTTAGTGTGTCGCAGGACCAAAGGGGATGTTCTTTTGTAGGGTAATAAGTAGAATAAAGTAATATAACTCGTCATGTCAAGGTTAGATAATTTTGTCAGATCAAAAGTTAAAAGTGACATTGCCAGTGAAGTCATCTATGATCAGTGTTGGAAAACGGATGAATTTAGCAGATTGGGTTACTAGAATCTTCTATAAAATATCGTTCGATATTTAAAAACCCTTTGAACAGCCTTTAAGTATATTTGATGACTGGATTTAAGTTAGCATGAGTCTTAGGATGGTTCCGATATTATGCCCCTCTTGGTTACAAGTCGCCCGCCAACTTTTATTTGGATTTTCTTATTCACCATTATATTCTCAAAGCCTAGGGAAAAAGCCTAGATTCTGATTATAGTCGTAGTCAAAATGGCGACCATTAAATTATTCGCTTTAAGCCCACCAATGTTAATGGCACACAATCATAATTTGTATATTTTATCCGCCTAGGACGGATACAAATATTTTATCATTGATATTTTATCTATACACTTTTCATTACGTATTGGCCATAATTAGCAACTGGCTTTGATGGCATATTGTGGTAAAAGAGCCTTACCACAACATGCCTGCTTGGGCACCGAGAGACTTGGAAATTAATACTTACAATAAAAAATCCTAAAAATTATACCTAATCGGATGCTTACGTTAATAAATCCATGTTCCAAATTTCAGATTTCTAAACTCAGTGTTACGGGACTAACGACTTTATGAATATAGATTCTCATTCTTATATTATTGATAGTTCAATAATCCATATAATTACAGTCCATTACCACTTAGATTCCTCATCCCTTGGTTGACAAGGCAATGACGGTGTACGGGTGAAGGAAATCGTTTTTATTTTTTAAAGTGCCAGTGTTTATGGGCGAAGGTTGTTGATTTGTCTTCCTAAAACAAATTAAATAAATAGATAGAATATAATTGAATTTCATCTAAAAAGTTGATTGTCGTTTACAAAAAAAAAATGTTCGGAATATAGAAAAGTTTTTTATAAGTCTGTGGTGTTAACCGATTGTTTTTAGATTATATTATTTCGTTTAGTTTATTTTATTTTGAATAAAAAATGGTTGTCAATAGTTAAAGAACTACTATAAAGTTAAATTATATAAAGACCTTTTTTGGGAAACAGTTGTTTTTAAAATATGCTATAAATAACATTGCTTACATGTTAAAGGCCAACTAACCATCTACTACCAGAAATATATACTTAGTAATTAAATAAACATAAGTTTTGAATTAAAATAAACTAAAATCGAATAGTTTTTTGGCGTGAAATGTCGTAAAATCTTGATCCTCTATACCTATCTCATAATATAGGAAATACAGGCCTCCAAATACCGAGGGGCCTGGGCTGTCAGGGCCCTAAACATCGAAGGGACTTGGTTAGATGGCTGAAATGTACTGAATGAATGTGTCTGTTTCACTGAAAAGACGGATATTTTAATAAGCTGATTCAAATGTAAGACCTTCACATCTCTGAAGCTCAATATGTTTTTATTATACTGTTAATATATAGATCAATGTCCAATACATAATAGCACATAGATTACTTTTAATTATATATAATAATATAAGAAATTATCATTATTATAATTATGTAACTATACTTAAAGCGATTTAAAGCGGTCGATCGTTAATGAAATACCATATTATTATTATTATTATTAGCTAAAAATGTACTTTTTAAACTGGCAATGTTGCATTTTAAACAAATGTGTCAATGAATTTTAACTAACTATTATAATAAATAATAATATGTGATACGATTATATTTTTTTATTATAAAAAAACAACTTCATTATTTTAAATAATAATGTTGAGTCGTAATCCTAAGTAATATTATTAATAAATGCGAAATGGTGATTTCGCTTTCACGTCTTACCTATTAAACTGATCGTTAGGAAATTTTGCATAGATGTTGTAACGGTATAGAAAAGGACATAAGGTACCTAACACCAGCCCCCACTTACTCATATTCATTCATAATTTTATACTAGTTGTGTCTGTCAATAGTCCAAGCATACTCATCAACCAACTAGTGAGAGCAACTCTCTAATAGGGTTTGTTCATGTCAAATACGCCGACTGGAAACGCCATTTCGGTGTATTATACTTAGTATACTCACTCGACCAAATGTGATGTCGAAAGGCGAACAATAATTTTTAAAATAATAATAATATGAAACACAATTATATATTGTATTATTTATATATATAATAACATTGTTGAATGTAACTACTAGATGGCGCTGAACATAACATTCTATACCGTTGACCATAACAGTTGGTATACACTAGACAACGGAGAATATTTCTCACGCAAGTCGTATCAAGTTTTATTTTACAAACTCTTACATAGACATTAGCTATATATAAATTATATTAAAATGTAATTGTATCACAAATAAATGATATTGTAAGTCTTTGGTTTTGAACCTTTAGCTTAATTCTTTGTTATTTTGAGAAGAAAAAAAACTTAATTGTATATAACGACATATTAAATTTTATTTACATTAATTTGTTAATATTATTATAAATAGTGACAATTATAATATTATATCACAAAGTGTTTGTTTGTTTGTTACTGCAAATCTCAGAAATTAGTAATATTTATTTGTTGGAATTTTTATCATATTTATATAATGAAGAGGTAAGTTGTATAAAGACCTGGAGTAATTAAGATGGCATTGTTATACTCTCGTGCCTCGGAATACACTTGATGACTGATACTGATATTACGTCATTTCATTCCTATACGTATTTATTATATTACTGTGTAAATAGAGAGTGAGTGTTTGCAACACTGAAATGGAAAACAAAACTTTACTAACATAATAAATGAGAAAGTAATTCTGTCTGTCTGTGTGTCTTTCGCGGCAAAAACACTGAACCGATTTTGATGAAATTTGAAACAACTTAAATGCCTAGGAAGGACATAGCCTTACTTATTTATAGCTAACACCTGACTCCACCTTCTGTGGGTTCACGTATATTATCATCATACAAGATTATAAAAATAACCCTACGACTGGTTCGGATGACGATTCTACCACAAAATCCACAATGTATTCAGTATCAATACCAATAATTCAAATGATCATTCAATTTGCATCAAAGTATTATAATCCTGCATGAAAATCAACGAAAATAAACTGCTAACTTTTCAATCATCTATTTAATGACCTTGTACATAATGAAATGCCATAAATATTAGATATGAAATTGGCGTTTTGTACGGGAGGAATATAAAGTCAATTTTTTTTTACAATATATTTAATTAATCAAAGTATGCACCGTTGTTATCTATGCACTTTTGCCATCTTTTTTTTTTTTTTTTTATAGAATAGGAAGGTGGACGAGCATATGGGCCACCTGATGGTAAGTGGTCACCAAACGCCCTTAGACATTGGCATTGTAAGAAATGTCAACCATCGCTTATAGCCAATGCGGCACCAACCTCGGGAACTAAGATTTTATGTCCCTTGTGCCTGTAATTACACTGGCTCACTCACCCTTCAAACCGGAACACAACAATATCAAGTATTGCTGTTTTGCGGTAGAATATCTGATGAGTGGGTGGTACCTACCCAGACGGGCTTGCACAAAGCCCTACCACCAGTATCTCATAGGTAGTTCATTGATCCCTTTACTAAAAAAATCATGGCGGCGAGAATCAAAACTCTTTGAATGCGGTTTGGACTGCCGCATCGGAGTTGAATTTTTTTCCTTGTAAGAAGTTGTCCAAATTCCGGAAAAAATGGTAATCTGTTGGAGCAAGGTCCGGGGAGTACGGTGGATGTCGCAGACATTCTAATTGTAGCTCATCTAACTTGGTGGTTGTTTGTTGTGCAGTGTGTGGTCTTGCGTTGTCGTGAAGCAGCAGTGGCCTAGAGCGATTGCCAATCTCGGTTGTTTAGCAGCTAGATCCTCCTCCATGGTTTACAGTTGCTGACAATAGATATCTGCCGTAATCGTTTGGTCAGATTTTAGAGAGCTGCAGAGAACGACACCGGCGCTAGTCCACCAAACACTCACAAGTAACTTTTTCTGCTTTACTAACTTTAGGGCAGGATTTGTCTGGGTCTCCAGAGTTCAGCCGTTGCGACGAGCGCTTCCGATTATCGTACAGTATTCAATTTTCATCACAAGTAATAATTCGATTTAAAATCCCTTCATTATTGTGTCGGTTGAGCAAAGTATCACAGCAGTCGACGCGTGTTTGCAAGTTCGATTCACTCAATTCATGAGGTATGGGTACCTTTCAAGTTCAAGTTTTTTTACTTTCCCGATTTGCTTCAAGTGGATTAATACAGTTTTATCACTTACCCTGAAGCCTGCAGCTATCTCTGAAGAGCTTTGTGATGGATCCGCTTCCACAATAGCCTTTAATTCTTCATTTTCCACTTTGGTCTCCGGCGTCCACGGAGTTGGTTCTGAATGTCAAAATTTCCAGAACGAAAACTTTGAAACCAAATTGTACCGTGCTTTCTTTTGCGACACCAGAACCGTACACATCATTAATCCTTCGAGCTGTTTCTGCAGCACTGGTGCCACGGTAGAACTCGTACTCTTAAATATACCGATATTTCATGTTTTCCATTGTGCGGCAATAAGCGACGCCAAAGTAAAAAATAATGAGGAAAAAACAAATGAATGACTGTTTTCAAAACTCAAATGTACCAGCTAAATGAATTTATAAATTTGAATTTGGAATTCTTTACCAAAGAGGAGATATTTCAGATCAAAGTGGTCAGTACGACAAAATGCTAATTTCATGTGTAAGGACCTATTATTTATATATAATTAAGGCATATTATTAATACACTACAGTAACAGTAACAGCCTGTGAATGTCCCACTGCTGAGCTAAAGGCCTCCTCTCCTCTTTTTTTTTTTTTGAGGAGAAGGTTTGGAGCTTATTCTACCACGCTGCTCCAATGCGGATATCATTAATATATGATTCAAAATTCGAATAAAAGCCAACACAGGAAATCATCAAGATAAAGTACACAATAAGGTACATATATATATATATATATATATGGAATAGGAATGCGGACGAGCATATGGGCTACCTGGCGGTGAGTGGTCACCAACGCCCACCAGACATTGGCATTGTAAAAAAGGTTAACCATCGCTAACATGACCAATGCGCCACCAACCTTGGGAACTAAGATGTTATGTCCCTTGTGTCTGTAATTACACTGGCTCACTCACCCTTCAAACCGGAACACAACAATACCAAGTGCTGCTGTTTTGCGGTCGAATATCTGATGAGTGGGTGGTATCTACCCAGGCGAGCTTGCACCCTACCACCAAGTAAATTGTAGAATGAAACCAATTTAAATATCCGTAGCGCAAATTATGGCGTAAGAGATTATACAGTGAAAATATCCATAAGAAAAAGTGCCCTATAATAAAATATCCTATCGAATGTATGTAATTAGTGTACCATAGCTAAAGGTACCGTACCTGAAATGTATGTATAAATTTTGATATAAAGTGTAACAGGGTCATTTAACAAAGCGCTTGTTGAAGGCGGGTGTCTAATTTTCTCATTTTAATTCCGTTTTACTTTACAGAGTACCATTCCAATCTCTAGACTTAGCATCACCACTTTACATACCAAATTACATAATTTTAATACTTCTTATCTAAACGTTGCCTATAAAGTATAAATAACAATTATTCTCTGCGCCATCTGTGAGCACATTTAAGAACTATTATATTGTTTTAAAAGCCGTCGCATAGATGGAGTTACAAAAAAAAATGTTTAATAAAAATGCATACTATATCAATAGATGACGTTAGTGAGCTATATTGCTTTGTATAGTGATTTTTTAACTTTATTATGAATATTGATTGAATCTATCACATTTCTGAAATACGTTGTCTAGATTCGCTACTAAGCATGGAAGTGATTACTCTGAAGTGATAAAATAAATTTTAGTTGTGTGAACAGTGGAAAGCAATTATTTTGTTTCATTTACCATTTAGTCCCTCGAAATTACATCGGCGTAAAGAGGCAGTCTTTCAGGTGGACTACCCAGCAAGTGGTCTTTGTATTGGACATTGGCATTGTAAGGAACCCATCCCTAAGATGTCCGATGCGTTACCAACCTTGGGAACTAAGATGTTGCTTCCCTTGTGCCTGTGGTCACACTTACTCAAACTTCAGACCGGTACACAATAAAATTAAGTATCGCTGCTTGGCGGTAGAATATAATATGATGACTAACCAGATGGGCTTGCAGCCTTTCTGATCTGATTTCTGTGTCGAAGATGGCCATGTCAAATGTAGTTCCCCTGGGTTCAACAAAAAAAAAGTATGTCAACCCAGTTACTCATAATCAGGTCAACGACGCAGATTAGGTATCTTGACATGATAAGCCATATGTATTTAAGATATTAAGACATCAAAACGTTAATCACAATATAATAAATGTTTAATAAATTATATAATATTTCTCATCATTTACTTGTTTAATGATAGGATTAGTGATGCTTATGTCCGTCACGACATGCCAAGGCTAGCCCGGAGATCAATTACCTGAACATCCCTTATGTCGGTAATTATGTTGGCTATTCACGAAAAGCCGTCAAATATAAGTTATATAGGAGTAATGTTGATAGGAGGAGGATAGGAGGTGGACTCTTTTTAAATAGTATTAGGTAGGATGGCAAGTGGGCCACCTGATTTTATTTGTCTCCACTGCCCATAGACATCGGCGTTGTAAAAAATATATATTAACAATTCATTATATCACCAATGCGCAATCAGCCTTAGTGTCTAAGATTTTATGTCCCTTGTGCCTGTAGTTACACTGGCTCATTCACTCCACAAGCCGGAGCACAAAAATACTAAGCATTTCTGCATGGCGGTAGAATAACTGATGAATGAGTGGTACCCTACTAACTTATCCAGTATGCTTGCACAAAGGCTTACTACCAAGTAGGCACACACACAATTCACTTACCATCTCCTTGCTGTGTTAGGACCATTGGAAGTTGAAGCAAAAAAATTATTTAAAAATACCAGCAAACGTCGCAATTGTACTTAGTCCTACGTGCCTTCATTATTATGTAATTTCATACTGATTACTCTATTACTCAAAAGAATAGGCGTTAGTTATATTCTTTACAAAAAGTTACATCCAGTACCTACGTTTCACTATGGATAAAGTCCTCCACTGCTCTTAAAGAGAGCTTATTCCATCTTTATAAAGCACGTCGTTGTAACATAGGTTTCTATATACACTATGACACAAGGTGTTTATACTTAATTTTAATAAAAATCCTCAATCCATACTTGAACTGCCGCTAGGCGTCAATTAGTTATTATAAATGATTTTATTAGTAAATCCTGTACTCTGTCTCTGACTATCTATTTGACAAAAATGCGTAGAATAAATTTTTGGTGGATCTCGTGCTGGAACCACTTGTACGTAATATGCAAATTTAAATTTTGTAAAAAAAAAGAGTAAATACTAAGTTTCTTGCCCGTTCTTCTCGATAGAATCCACATTTCGAACCGGTGGTAGTGCTTAAGGATTTAAAAGCACTTGTCTTTTACAAGACTTCTATTTGAATAAAAATATTTTGATTTCATTTCATTTCATTTGGCATGTGCCATATTGCACTTTTCTGTCGTGAATTTGTCTATAGCATCCCGGAGTCAGGAAGTTGGCAGTGTTCATACCCCTTTGGAAAGCACGTAGAGCTGATGTCGCATTTTCGGTCGTGTCGAATTCCTCTCCACAATAGATTATGAGAGTGAGGGAATATAGAGTGCACTTTTGTTTGCGCACACATTTGTGCACTATAATATGTCCCGCAATTGGCCGGTCTGCCTTGAGAATGGCCGCCGCGGCCGCTATCGATCAAAAGCACAATAACATCATACTTTCATCAGAAACATGCAGGTTTGTGTTTAACACATATTTATACACAAAAAATAATATGAGAGTTCAGTGGTGCATACCCGGATTTGAACCTAGATACCTAGAACTTGTTTTCCAGTCACGGCTACCTCTCACCTAATTAAAGTTAAATAAAACAAGTGAAACACTGTTACACATCGCACGGTAAGATATCAATACAAAAACTAGACATTCATAGATCATTAAATGGCGCCAGAATATATTTACCATTGTTGATTTTTACCTAGAAATTCTTTATAAATATACATAATTGAAAAATACATATTTCTGATTAAATACAATAATTGGATTGGATAAAAATTTGCATAAGTGTTAACTATGAGGAAGCTTTTTTTTGTTTATTAAATAAGTGAATAATAAATATTGGATTCCATGGTTTTTTTCTTTAACAACAATCAGTACATTGGCCCACTACTGGGCCAATTACAGCAGTTAATTACGAGTACCAATATTTTTAATTTCACATTAATTATCTGTGACACATAACTGAGTCGAGAGCTTTGTTTTTTCAACTAGCCAATCATAACGCAATGGCGGATACATGTCTCTCGCAAAGTGCGCCAAAGCTTCAGGTTCTCCGCCTTCCGCATCCAGTCAGAATATCTGACTGGCGGGCTCCTTCAGTCCTCTATTCACGGAAAAGTGCTTTGTAAGTTAATTTAATTAAAGTATTGTGTGTAATGAAATAATTGAATACAGTGTATATTATGCTAACCGTAACTAGGACAGCAAAGATTTAGCAGACTTGTACCTACACCCCGTTGGGAATACTTTGGGTGGGTTTCATTTCTTCCGTGATACGAGTACGCTATTATCCCAAAATCAGTCTTACGATACCACAGATTGAAATGGATGGATCAGCTGCAATAAATGGAATCAAAATATTTGCTTAGCTACTATGTATATATATTATATTATATATATAAATAAAAGATTTTTGATTTTTGTTACATTTTTAAAAACCGATAAATTATAATAATTTTTAATTTTAATTGACAGTTTAAAAATTTTAATGTTAACGTTTTTATATATATTTTATATAAAACAGGAAACTGAGTAATCTCGACATCAGAAAGTTTAAAGCTATAAAACAATCTTGAGCTCTCTTTACAGTTATACACACACATACATACATACACACACATGGTTAGTAATTGTGGAGAGAATAAAAAAATTGCGCTAAGTGTGCCTTACTTGTGCGGTGAAGAGAGTACAGGCGCAGGGGAAGCCGAATTTGAAGTATTCTTACAGTAACAGCCTGTTAATGTCCCACTGCTGGGCTAAGGCCTCCTCTCCCTTTTGAGGAGAAGGTTTGGAGCTTATTCCACCACGCTGCTCCAATGCGGGTTGGTAGAATACACATGTGGCAGAATTTCAATGAAATTGGACACATGCAGGTTTCCTCACGATGTTTTCCTTCACCGTTAAGCACGAGATGAATTATAAACACAAATTAAGCACATGAAAATTCAGTGGTGCTTGCCCGGGTTTGAACCCACGATCATCGGTTAAGATTCACGCGTTCTTACCACTAGGCCATCTCGGCTTTTTTTAAGAACATCATTTTTGAATGTAGACTCTAACAGAAAGAACTAGCAAGATATGATAGTAGGTAAAATTATTTCTGTTATTATTCAAAAACCTAACCAAATAATTTTTTCAATACTTTTATCATCTTTATATTTTTATTCGATTATTCATTTTATATTTTGGTTATTAAATCACTTTACGATAAAGCATTTTCTCGGGACGCGCAATACTTTAATAATTCAATATATGTTCTTGATTATTAGTAATTTTTATTGATAAATAATTGTTAAGTATTCTTCTAGATTCGTAAAAGGTTTAAAAGAAACAGGGAATGAAATTTATCAGATTTTTGTCAACATTTATAATGATTTATTGATGCATTCCACTTACTTCTACGTATTATAATAATGTTCGATTAATATATGTAGTTATGATGTTTTTCGGTAGATGGCACTAGTAGTACATTGTGCTGTTTGAATCGCGCTGGCCACAATCACAGTTAGAATCATAACCAGGGGGCACAAACACAAACAAAATGTCACTTTATCGCAACCGAATCGAAGCGTGATCGTTGCCGTTAATCCGTTTTCCTATTCGTTAATTTAATTATCGACTATTGGCATAAAAGTTACCAAATAAGTTTGGTTTTGACACAACGGTATATGTTAACGTCATATCGGTTCGGTTCCATTAGGAATAAATTTAGAATAGTCAAAGTTGGATTGGAATTGAATCGAGAATGTATCTTAATTGTTGTACATTAGTAGAATTGTTATTGTTATAATTTTTTTTTAATACAGTTCCTTATTTCAAGTGGTGTTTGATTTCCTGTAGGCAGTTAATAAGTAAACAAACATTTATACACAAACGCTATTTTTTTTTAATTTATTATAATTCATGTTTCATGATTCATATTAGATGAAGTCATATTTCATGTTAGATTCATATATTCATGTTAGATGAATTCATATTCATGTTTATAAGTGACATTATTTTTTTAAAACTGTTACGAAATACGCAGCAAAAATAAAACAGGTACGAAAAAAATAATTAAACGCGTACTAAGTATAAGACGCATTTGATTTATGATTTTATATAAAAATAACTTTTATGTATAAATAGAAGTTATTTTTGCTTACTATATACCCAATAAAATCATTAAATATATATATTTTTAAAATAATACAGTTCCTCCTTCGTCTGTACATAGCGGGCTGTTCCGAGCGGCCACAGTTGGCCGACAGACCGCGAAGTTCAAATCTCCGTCGTAATTGATAAATAAACGGCGCGTGCGCAACTTACAACGGGTCAACCAACTTGACTTTATTGAGAACTATATGCTTTTACGTTAATTAGAGATTTTTTTATGATTAATCTTGATTTTGACGTGTTGACGTTGAGGTTCCGTATGTTCAGTGGTGGAGGTGATCGGAATATTACTATATTTTATTTTATAAACAGTGCAATTTTTATTAACTTACTGCTGTTTTAAATACTATTCATATTATATTATCTTCAGCTGAGACGGTACAGTGGTTAGAACCAGCCCCGGATTTATGTTTACTCCTACAAGGCACCAGCCAAGGGACCTCCTCCAGAAAATAATATATTTTTACTCTACATTTCGGATTGGAATGGGGTCAAATTTCAAAGTGCCTAGGACAATCGTACGCTACGCGTCGACCTATACTTATGCATAGTGAATATATTCTAGAAACAATTCGTTTTACGTACGAATGTTAGAATTACTTTGAACTCATGTAGATTTCTTCAAGACGTTTTAGTTCAAGATAATTTATACATACAAATTAAGCGCATTCAATTTAAGTGTTCGATACCCGGATTTGAACCTGGTTACCTAGAATTGGTGTTCCAGTCATGGCTATCCCTTACCTAATTAAAATCCAATTAAAATAAGTAAAACACTGCTACACATCGCACGGTAAGACATCAATACAAAAACTAGACATTCATAGATCATTAAATGACGCCAGAATATTTGTATTTCCTATGCTGGTTTTTTACGGAATTACAAATATTCCTATTTACCCCTCTGATTATGCGTAAAACTTGTGTTAGGAGTGGGGGAGCCAATAGCCCAAGGGATTCATCGAACTGTCGATTTTAACATAATGAAGTGGTCCGTAACCCATGGCGCTATTGATGCTTTAAAAAATAATGTAATTAATAAAGTGCATGTCAATATATTATATAATATAAATTAAGTACATAGTCCAGTGCTGTTTGTCCGCTGTGGCTTTGAACCCGCAATCTACGAATAAAATCCACGTGTTCTAGATACTTTAACAGGAAGTGCTTACAAAAATATTAAAGAGATCTTAAAATTTATACCAGGCAATAGCTGGTTAATAAATATATCTGTATATAGACAAGTTCAGTACTTTGACCTCGTTTGTTTGTAAAACAGAAAAAAAATATGGAAATAAGAGTTTTTTGTACATGTAAATGTCCCACTGCCGGGCTAAGCATTCTCAGTTTTTGAGGAGTTTTGGAGCTCACTTTAATATATGAGGTGGATTTTCTTCCACCATATAAAAGTTCCCTATCAATGTTTTGACTCACAGCCGGAGGACGAGATGAACTATAAGCCTAAATTTAGCACTTGAATATTCATTGCTTGCCCTAGATCATTGCCATCATATCATAGAAAATGAAAAAGTTCTTAAAAATAGTATAAAACACTGTTGAGAGATATAGAATCGATAACAAATAACCACAACAGCGCAATTTTAGTCATTTCCTACCTCGCACAACCACTCTGTGGAACCAGCGGTTTTCCCGAACCAATACGATATATTTTTTTTATAGTATAGATTGGCGGACGAGCATATGAGCCGGGCCACCTGTTGGTAAGTGGTCACCAAAGCCAATAGACATTGGCATTGTAAGAAATTTTAACCATCGCTTACATCGCCAACGCGCCACCAACCTTGGAAACTAAGATTTTATGTCCCTTGTGCCTATAATTACTGGTTTACTGGTGGTAACGCTTTGTGCAAGCACATCTGGGTAGGTACCACCCACTCATCAAATATTCTACCGCAAAATAGCAGTACTTATTATTGTTGTTTTCCAGTTTGAAGGGTGAGTGAGCCAGTGTAATTACAGGCACAAGGGATAGAAACCTTTAAGAAAAGAGGCCTACATATTCCCTAAAGGCTGGCAACGCTTCCAACTTTCGTTGTTGTAGGTCAATGGAAGTCACTTTTCATCAGGTGAGCCACCTGTTTAGTCCTACATTTATAATTTTAATAATCCTTAAAGTACAGTAAAGGTTAAACATTTAAGTTATATACAAGATTATATAATTGTTATATAATCTTGTATTCTTGTTTTATCTTTTTGTTGAACATCATTTTTTGTGGCTTCTTTACAAAGCAGCGCGCTGTGTAATATACATTATGTTAATTCAGTTTCAAAAGTTTGTCTGTGATTTTAAAATAACTCCCTTTTTTAAGTTATTTATAGTATTAGTCATCAGTATATTTGTAAGATAGCAAAAAAATATATTTTATTTTCATTTTTGTCTGCGTATTTGTTCGAGTGTAATTTTCAAAACGGCTAAAAATTACAAATTCAAGTAGCTGAAATATTATAAAGTATATTCCAATGTGCCATTTTGTCTTTATTTCATCAAAGTCGGTTGTGTCTATCAAAAGATATAACAGCTTAAATTTCACATATGTATTTGTTTGTTAACTATTTTAAGATTATTTTATTATTATTATGTGCAGAGAGGGAATAGTGCACGCGTCTTGGGTACAATGCCACAGGACAATCTTTTAGACGGCGTGATTTTGCTTTAAATTCGTAATGTGTGTTTTGTTCTTTGTATTTTAAATTTGTATTTTATAAAAACGTATGTACATAGTTTCACATAAATATTTTTGAAAAATTTATATTTGTATATACTACAAAAAAACAGATTATTTATGAAAATAAATTAATTTTAAGTTAATATGGTCATTTGCGAGATACCTGCCATATTATAATAAATATTTTATGTATATAATTCTAATTATTATTAGAGTTAAGTACGTTAAAATGATAGTTTTTATAGAATTTTCACCAAGAACACGTTGGCGAAAAAGTGGATTTTGCTTTTAAGTTTGTTTTACTCAAATATTCAATATTTGTCGTATTTAATCCACTGGGTGACTTAAATATCACAACTGTTAATCTAAATATCTAATTTATAACTCAATCATACAATACGTATAATTATGACAAGTTAAAAAAAAAATACATAAGTTACTAAATGTCAAATGAATCGTCTTATTAAAATAATTTTCCCATAAACTTAGTACAAAAAACCTTCACCGTCATATGGTCTAAGTAACTTAAGTTACCCCAAGGAAGGGTAAGCACCTGCAGACCACGGTTCAGTTATTATGACCTTACTTAGCCCTTGATAATGTCTCAGAGCTACTGAGTATACTTTGTTGTAAATAATAAGTATTTATATATTTTTATTTGTTTTTTTTATTTCGTTTTAAAATTTAAATATAATAAAAAAGCTAATAAATTTCGGTACGAGCTTCCCTAATTATTAATACTTGTTTTGAATTGTAATTCTTCTTTCGTATGTTATACTCAAGACACATCACGCTCTTTATGTTACTGATTGCCCATGTGGACTTAGTGTAAGTTCTATAAATATAAATAACCCTTGATGATTCCAGTAGTTAGAAGACGAGTTTTTTTGGGATATTATTAATACACTACATATACTAATTTTCTTTTGTAAATACATACTTATAAAGATAATTACACCCAGACTCAGGACATCAAATCAAATGTCTGTCCTGGGTGGGAATCGAACTCACAACCTTCGCCGTGAAAGGCAAGTATCTACTAACCACGCCAACCGGTCCTAACCGATGCACGATGACGAGTTCAAGCCGTTCAAGCACTTCCGTATTGTCACATGGTTAATTTGTGTTTATAATTAATCTCGTTCTCGGCGGTTAAAGAAAACATCGTCAGGAAACTTGCATGTGGTGGACGGAATCTGCCGCATGTATAATCCAGCTCCAAAACTTCTCAAAAAGGAGAAGAATTAACCCAGCATTACATTTATACGCACTTTACTTTTTTTATTGTACGCTTTTTTGATTGTCCTAAATAAGACATGATATTATAATACTCAATTGACGTCACAGTCACAAACTATAAAACTCGGTTTGTATGAAATTAAAATTATTCAATAACGGCTTTACTTATAAACGTTGCTTACCACGTGTTTACTTAAAAACTGATTTCTCTCTTTCTGTCGTTATTGTTTTGACATTCGAAAGAAGAGAAAATAACCAGATACGCTTGCATATAAACAAAATTTATAGATAATTTATTCAAAAAGTTTCATTTGCACTAAAACTTTATAGTTTGAAATATGAGTTAAACTATTCATTTTGGTACTTCGATGACTCAATTGTTTTTCAATTTCAATACTTAGTTTAATAGCTTTTGGTTGTGTTTAGTGGGCGAAGATTTATATATTATTATTATTTCATACATTTATATCAGTCATAATGACTGAACATAATATCATATATATTATAAATACTATATATCCCTATATCTTTGTCCCTTTCGACGATCCTTTCGCCGGTTCTTCTTAGTTTTCTGAACCGTTATTAATCAGCTTTTTGACAATAAATGGGCACTTGGCACGCTTCAATATTTAAATTTCTATTGCAATTTCCGTATATAAAATGTATGAAGAGCTATATAATCCATTACCTTTAATAAAATAGTAATAATTGTTATACGCGCAGCCGATAATAACATTTTTCTTTCTATTTCCTGAACATTGCTTTGATATAGGTATTTTTAATCCTGATATGGGGCCGTTTTGTCCGTTTTGAAAAAAACTACTGATAACTAAGAAATGCTATAACAGGGACTTGAAGATTTCAATAAAATTTTAATAAAATCGGTCCTTAAAAAAGTTCTGAAAATTTATGGGTAGTGTCAAAACTGATTCTTCAATTCTGATCTTCTGAACAAGGACTTACCATCTTTACATTTAAGTGTTAGCATATTATCAACAAAAAGCCATTTAGTCAGCTCCAGATTTATGCCTAAAATTAAGGTCTATAAGGTACCGACCACTCAACCAAGTATATTATAATTTTACTCTAACTTCTTCGGAATGGGGTGGCCTCAAATATCAGTGCTAGAGACTTTGGATCTCTGTCCGGTCCTGCCTTTACTAAGCACAGTTATTCCATGATAATGATAGTGTGGAACATTAAAATTATCCCAGATTCCTATACCTCATATGACAAATCGCATTAATCACAAAATGCTAGAAGTTTCCGTTAAATATATACATAAACACACACATTCACACGCACACAGCGAAGCAAGAACTTATGTGATAGTGTGCGAGAGTAAAAACTCAACTCGTGCGCTTATTAGCCACATAAGAACATAAGCGGTACAGTTCTGTTTCGCTCGCTCTCGTGGAATTTATATTTCTGTATCCCTCGCACGTACAGGTAATATTAATTAATGTACTCGACTGGCGAACCGTTTGACCAATGTGTTATGTTTTGATTTAATATGTGGAAACGTATTATTTTCCTCATTACGTTGTTATTTAAGTAATAAGTTAACTATTTGGTTAGTAATTATAGAGTTTTATTGGTATATATCTTGTTTTTAATTAAGATAATATTTTAAATTAATTATTTTTGTGATATATTTTTTTAAATTTAACGTTTTGAGTTTGAATTTCGAATAACCCATGCTTGTAATAAAACAAAAAACATGTTGAACTTCCAGACTCAACAGCTTAGTATCTCTACGATAATGAATTCTAAAGTCAAAAATATATATAAAAAATAAAATCATATCTATAAACTTATATAAGGTATAATATTATATTACACTTAGTTAATTAGTAACTGCTTTACTTATAAGCGTTGGATTGAATGCTTAGTTTTTAAACTGATTTCGCTCTTTCTGTCATTATTGATTTGACATTCGAAAGAAAAAAACAAAGCATCCTTTAACTAATCACCCGCCTAACGAAAGGCCTAAAATATTGTAATATCACGCGTTTTTCATATTTTATTGATTATATTAAATACTTGTTCTTCGCCTTATAAATTTATTATAAACATCATTTTTATATTCACAACAATAAACGAAAAAAACACAGACTGGTGCAGTGTGATACGTTACTACAGATAATAATAATATAATAAAAAAACACTTAGAATTAAATATTTAAATCTTAAACAAACATAAAATAAAATTACAAATAAATGAAATAAACCAAAAATTAAAATTTCTCAAATAATAAAAACTATAAAAATAATAAGTGTTACCAACTTGAAGGAGATATTACAGATTTCTTAAAGCTAAATATATTTTGGCTGAAGATAACGATGTCAAGGCTAATATAGGTTCGATGCAACGTTTACCTTTAATGTATGTAGCGTTGCGTACTATATACAAAAAAAAATCTTTCAACTTACCTATATCATATACATACGAGTACGACCTTTGAAAGTATATATATAACCGTACCGGAATTTGGGCACATATATAATTAGTTAAAACAATAATTGGTGGTAGGGCTTTGTGCAAGCTTGTCTGTTTTATATTTTTTTGTGAATCAGCAATACTCAGTATTGTCCTGTTCCGTTTTGATTTATGAGTAAGCCAGTGAAATTATAAATTATTCTAAATAGTTACGTCACTCGTTAGAAACAAGTCGCGGTGGAGAAAGTTGATGGAAGATCAGACGATCACATTGCTGTTGGTGAAACCAGGATAGTGTTCCCGTAACTAATCTTGCAGTTCTAACTTGTTGCCACGAATGACTTCCAAGGACACGTTCATTATATAACAAAAATTAATATTTTGACTTATTTCTGATTATTTTGGTTTTTTATCGAGAATTGCTCTTTTATAAAAAAAGAAGGCGGACGAGCATATGGGCCACCTGATGATAAGTAATCACCAACGCCCTTAGACGTTGGCGTTGTTAGAAATCTTAACCGTTAACCATCGCTTACATCACCAATGCGCCACCAACCTTGAGAACTAAGATGTTATTTCATTGTGCCTTTAATTACACTGGTTCACTCACTCTTTAAACCGGAATACAACAATACCAAGTACTGCTGTTTTGCGGTAGAATATCTGATGAGTGGGTGGTACCTACCCAGACGAGCTTGCACAAAGCTCTACCACCAGTCACACATCGACTCGACATGTTTCGACAAGTATTTTGTTCCCATCGTTATGAAGCGTAACTGATACGCCAAGACAAGTTTTGCGCGATAAATAATGTAAATTAAAGCCGAATATAATGAACACATTAAAATTTCCCCGTTATTGTAGTTGACTATTCAAAAGACTGCTTGAAGTTCTGGGCTTAAATCCAGACCAAACCAGGTCAGAGCGAATAGAATTCCATTAATTTCATCAGTTCTGGAATTCAATTGATTCTCAGCCAGAAAAGTTTAAGTTTTACTTTCTTGCCTCGAACAACACGTGAACCCGAGGCCCTGCGCCTGAACTCTCAGTCTTTCAGACTAATCGGAGAGAAGGTGTAAAGGTCATTTATATAAGTATTTGTGCACTCGTACACTATAATATTTCCTGTGCAGTCCTCGACCCTACATAGTTAGACCGACCTCGAGTCCTAACATAGTTGGGCAAATTCAATCTAAGACATTTCTTTTTAACTAAGAATGCATATCATCAGATCATTATAAGATTATTATTTAATAAGGACTGTATATAACTGCATGTACAATGGTATTTTATAGACAAAATAAAATAACTACTATAATCTCGAACATCGTATCGTAATCATTTGTTGCTGCTATAAAATTCAGAGCCTGGGAATATAACGAGGTATAATGTCGATAAAATGTTTATGAATCAAGATTTTAGATATGATTAACTTCATATAGAGTAACTTGTTCGTGTAATCATTTTACTTTATATATGTACCTATGTAATGAGGTATATATATATATATATTATTTTTTATTTGCAGGAGCAAGACAGAGTAGTTCTTCGAGCAGGCTAATCTGGGTGGCTACAATTATATTTTGTGTTCTGGTTTGAAGGATGGGTGAGTCAGTAACGGATTAACACTGGTTTCCTGGGAACGGGGATGGGCCGCTATGACTATGAGACGCTGACGATGACTGTGAGACGCTACATTATTATTATGCCAGGAAAAACAATGACAAGACATGTGGAAAATTTTTAAACGAACGATTAATGTATTTTTGTACATTTTGCATTAAATTTTTTTTAATAAATATGAAGGATTTTTTGACATAATCGATAAAGCCAAAATATATGGAAAGGACATATAGGTTGGTATATAATACGATATCAGACGATCAACATTTGTCGTATAAGTTGAATATTGTAAACGAAACTGCAGTTTATCTTATCAACTTATCAGATATTCTACCGCAAAGCAGCAGCAATTAGTATTGTTGCGTTCCGGCTTAAAAGGCGAGTGAGCCAGTGTAACTACAGGCACAAGGGACATAACATCTTAGTTCCCAAGGTTGGTGGCGCATTGGCGATTTAAGTAATTAATATTTCTTACGCCAATTACTATGCGCGATGGTGACCACTTAACATCAGGTCGCACATTTGCCCGTTCATCACCTTATTAAAAAAAGATAAACAGAGCTTGAAGATTCTAAGTTTTATTTGCTTTTTATAACTATGCATAACATATTTATAATATAATTTTGAGATGGCTTTTGTTCTAATTGTATATAATTTATATAATTAACTAATTATATTTTCCACAGGTTGGTAATATTTTTCTTAATTAAAAAGTATAACTAATCAAAAATTAATAAAGTTCCGTAGATAACCTTTCGCTGACAAACAGGCAAATAACAATTGTTCCCCAACCGTGGACACTACCTTGTATAATTTCTTCGAGTGTGGGCCGTTGGAACGGTTGTGCTTTCTTCGTTTCGCTCCGCCGCGTGCGCAGACACTAGTGATGTACTTTATCAACAATACAGGTGTTATCGATGAAATTTCCGATATCACTAGAAATAATTTAGATAAAATCGTTTGCTATACTTAACCCTTTTAATAAATCAATTGGTTTCGTTCATCAAAGCTATAACTCAAAATATAAATATACGTACTATTTAGCCTATGTAGTAAAACTTAACTAGTATTTGACTGGTGGTAGGGCTTTGTGTAAGCTCGTCTGGGTAGGTACCACCCACTCATCAGATATTCTACCGTAAAATAGCAGTCATTGGTATTTTTGTGTTCCGGTTTGAAGGGTGAGTGAGCCAGTGGAATTACAAGCACAAGGGACATAAAATTTTAGGTCCCAAGGTTTGTGACGCATTGGCTGTGTAAGCGGTGGTTAACATTTCTTACAATGCCAATGTCTATGGGCGTTGGTAACCACTTACCATCAGGTGGCCCATATGCTCGTCCGCCTTCCTATTCTATGAAAAAAAAAAACTTTAATTTATCAATATATGAAAATTACTAATCAAATACATAGATAATTATTTTCGTGAATCTGGAAAAATCAAACAAACAAAATTTACCTCATTATAATATTAGAATGAAGGATTTTATTAAAGGCATTGTAGTAGTGAGTCGAATAAATATTTATATGTTATATGATATAAAAAAAGCCGAGATGGCCCAGTGGTAAGAACGCGTGAATCTTAACCGATGATGGTGGGTTCAAACCCGGGCAAGCACTACTGAATTTTCATGTGCTTAATTTGTAATTATAATTCATCTCGTACTTGACGGTGAAGGAAAATATCGTGAGGAAACCTGAATGTTCTAATTACACTGAAATTCTGCCGCATGTGTATTCCACCAACCCGCATTGGAGCAGCGTGGTGGAATAAGCTTCAAAAACCTTCTCCTCAAAAAAGGGAGAGGAGGCCTTAGCCCAGCAGTGGGACATTCTTAGGCTGTTACTGTATATGATATGAAAATATTTAAAATAGACGTATCTTTTTTGCCAATAGATGCTATCATTATGTATAAATTCTTACTTATGTTATTTGCACACATATTTCGAGGCTTTCTTTATTGGATTAATCAGCTGATAAACCAGCAAATAAATGAATGAGGTATCATTGTTTTAATTAGCTTATTCTATTGTATAGTTTTACACTAACAGCCAAACTTGAATAAATTATAATTATAAATTGAAATAAGAACATCGATATAAAACAATTGGTAACGACACTAGCGTCCTGCAGCGGAAGTAAGATAATTGTGCGGCGTCTTCCCCTCACTAGTCGGACTCCTGATAGAGAATGAACGAATTCCATATTATTATTAAATGGTTTTTACTTGAACAGTAAACAATGCTTATTACTTATATGTAACTTATAGCTAACTTACAACTTTAAAGAACTAATGATAATTTTAGCTTTTTAATTTATATCGGTGATTTCTTGAGTTGTCTCGTTATCAAATATTTGAATGGTAAGTGAGTAAGAATAATCACAAGGCAAAATAAATGTTTGAATTGTATGTTAGTATAAGTAAAATAAATGAAATAACTTTAATGTAAATTATAATTTTTGATAGTGTGATAATTAAGGGTAAAATGACTCGTTCGTTTTGGTCTAGTGGCTAGTTGACAAGGTCGTAAATCTCGACGTAAGAAAAAAAGTAAAGTAACAGCCTGTTAATGTCCCAGAGTCTCGAGGTTCTGGGATTAAAAGGTGTCCAGCAATAAAATGTTATTGGTTTTTCCGACCAAAAATATTCCGTAACCGACTGGACTCTAGAGGATCGCAATGTTTACATTCTAGAAGCTATTGATACAGCGCCTGAACTCTTTCTTTTCCTGTCTGATTTGCCATTCCATCGGATTACGAGATTGAGAGAATAGAAAGTGCACTTGTGTTTGCATACACACTCTTGTACTATAATGTCCTGTGCAGAAGGTTAGTTTCCCTTGAATCCGACATGACTGATATAGTTCAGAAGAAGATGGTCATGATGATCGGTTTCTTTTCACCATTTCTTTTATGAAAACTACTTTCAACATCGTTCTTACAAAAAAAATTCATATTTTATCCATTCTAAAAGCACCAATGCGAGTTTAGGCAAACTTATAATACATGACACGTGCAGGCTTTCTCATCATGATTTCCTTGAGTCCACAAAATTGAATGTCATGGACACTCTTCATTTTGCCTGTATAGCTGTAAGAACAAACTCGAATCCGCCGCAGAAAACGGTCGGGAAATGTCAGAAACTGACATGCGATATTGGCCATAATAATTATACCATTTCAAGAATACACGCATCAAAATAGCATGTCACCATAAGTCGGTTGTCAACATTCTGGGCGATCTCGGGTCGTGAGAAGTATAGTATCGTAAGAACTTATCATGTACACTTGGTGGTAAGACTGTGCAAGCCCGTCTGGTTAGGTACCACCAATAGTCAGTGTCCATGTGTTGATGAAGGATGTAGATTATATAACAACGAGCTACGTGCACGGGGCAGAGCAGTAACGTTTAACGTGGTTAACACTGAGCAGTTAGTGTAACACAATGTACAATTTCCGAGAGAAGAGCAGAGCGAGCAGACAATATTCAAAACGCAATAAACAACAATACGTTGTTCTTACTATGTTAATTAATGATTGTATACCGTTTTAATACTGATTGCAATAAATAAAAACAGAGTTGCAAATAGAAAAAAATACTAGTTTTTTTTTTAACTAAAATCTAGTGCATTGTTAAAATTTATGTTTTTATCTTAAAAAATCTGTTAAAACTGTTGTTGGGCTGCGCGTGCGCTGGTAGCACTGCTCTTTGTTATAACGCCGCCAGTTCTCAAACTGTAGGTACCTACAAGAATATTACCTACGAATATATATATAATTAGGATGTACTTTGCATTGCATTTGTATTCAAAAACGAAGTGATTATTAGCATTATTTAAGAATAATTTACTATTAGGTCATTGTCCTATACTTATAAGTGTAGTGTTACAGTGCTTTGATAATATATATATATATATATATATATATATATATATATATATATATATATATATATATATATATATCATAAAGCATATATAACACAAGTGCACTCCCATAATCCGATGGCACGACGTAACTGAAAGGAGTTGTAGTGTAAACAACGGCTTCAAGTTCTTTAACAAAAAAAGTCACATAAACACACACACAGTCACACAAAAATCTATATCAGGAATATGGAATACATATAGATATATCTAACATAATGCTTTATCTACCATGTTGGTCTAATGGCTAGATGTAAGGCCGCACACCCAGAGGTCCTGGGTTCAAATCCCAGGTTAGGTCAATAAAAAAGTTATTGAGTTTTTCTGTTTTGAAATTGTCAATAGTAGCCCGGAGTCTGGATGTTGGAAATGTGTATATCCAGCGCCTCGGAAAGCACGTAAAGCCGTTGGCCAGAACTCCTTCGTGTCGGATTCTTAGCTCTCTTTTGGGAACATACATTGCTATATAGATGATAGTACAGCGCATGGAAGATACCACGGACGCGCTGTGGCTGGGCGAGTAGAAATTGAGGAGACGCGGGGGGACCTGGGGGGGATCGATAGGACGTTAGAACTCGTCGCCAAATAGGCCCTGATAATCTTGTTGTGTTTAAAGCCAAGAAAACACAGGTACAGCGAAAAAGTCACTTTTTTCCCGTTTTCCCTCCCTCTGTGGCACTACGGATACAAAGCAATATCGGCATCTAATTCCTGCTTCCCCCTTCCTTCAAAAATCTACGCGTGCTGGCTCTCGATGTCACCGCCTAAATGTGACATCAATTCCATCGCGCTCAAAGAAATTTGACAACTCCTTTCTTTGTCGCACTTCCAAAAAATGGAATTCCTTACCAGCTCACGTGTCCCCTCTTCCAATCCGGGTTCCCTTCAAACGAGGCGTAAAGAGGCATCTTCTTCAAATTTTTTTTTAATAAATACATTTTTGAAATTGTCAAATTGTTGATTGAGTTGATTAGATTAAGTTTTTTTTATTTGCTGAAGATCATATGTTTCTAATTATTTAATTGGGATGATAAAAGAAGACTTCTTAATTGTTAGTTGATGTTAAGGATTGAGCAGACGATGGAACCGTAAAAAAAATTGTCAGTACACCTTGAGTTGTAATATGTTGTGTAATTTCAAATGTACTCTGGCTCACTTAATCTTAATTATTTGTGAAAATATAACAATATATAATAGATTAATGAAAACATCACAAAGACAATAAAAATAAAGCAATAAAATACACAACATTGACTATAATTAGTCCTTAAATTATACATTTAATACAATTCAGATCCAAACAATTTTATAGTAATTATATTTAGCAATTTATAGCTCACCATACCTTATCTAACTTTGAGTATAACTGCCGCAAAAGTCAGTTACGACATTCAGCCGTTACAATTTATTCATCAACTCACTCTTCCGGTAAGCGAGATAGCGATACACGACAACCCCATGCGTAATAGAGACGACAATATTTCCACCTGCTAGAGCCATCTTTTTTTGTTTCTCCTAGCTTTTTTTGTTTCTAATTACAATCGTAATGGTGCAATACTGACCACGATTCATGCTGTAACCCGTAGTTTCTGTAATTTTTAAATTTTGCAATATATTTGTAATGGCTCGGCTAATTTAATTTTGATTTAGAGATGTTGATTCAGTTATAATATACGTTCCGTATAACGGAACGATAATGTAATTCATGTAAATAGCAGACCATACATTTCTTACACTTACTTCTTTTTTTAAGAATAGGAAAAGCAAAGAACACGATTTCAACTGCCTAATAAAACACTAGAAGTAACAATTCCTATATTTGTATGTATGTCTGTATTTATATGTGTACCTAATATATATGAAATAAATATTAGCATATAGATGCTATATAAGCCTAGATGGTCCAGTGGTTAGAACGTGTGAATCTTAACCGATGAGTATTTCGTAGGTGCAAACCCGGGCAAGCACAACTGAATTTTCACGTGCTTAATTTGTGTTTATAATTCATCTCGTGCTTGACGGTGAAATAAACATCATGAGGAAATCTGCATGTGTTTAATTTTATTGAAATTCTTCCATGTGTGTATTCTACCAACCCGCTTTGAAGCAGCGTGGTGGAATAAGCTCCAAAACCTTCTCCTAATAAAAGGAGATGAGACCTTAGCCCAGCAGTGGGACATTCACAGGCTGTTACTACTATAGACATAGTTATCGTACGTTTTTGTTATTGTATATTAGTTATGTATCGATACTCTTATTTTTATTTACTTATAGATTTCAGTAAAATTTTGTAATTACTTAATATAAGCTATTGAACAGAATCCTTGATTGAGTTATGGATATGTAAAAAATATTTTAATAACAACAATAATATGAAATAAAACTATAGTGCTGTTTTGCTGGTCATTACTGGTTATAACCAGATATTACTGGTGTTTAGGTAAATATCCAGGCAAGCACTAAGTCCCGCTATAAAAACTAATGACTGTGATGGTATAGGAAATAAGATGATAATGAAAGATACAATATGTAACATATGAAATTTATGTATTTTATTATTTACAATACCATAGACAATATGAGTATTTTTTATTCTAGACAAGATTCTATAGACGTTTAGTAACTGCCTGTAAATATCCTACTGTTGGGCTAAGGCCTCCTCTCCCTTTATTAGGAGAAGTCTTTGGAGCTTTTCCACCTATATATGCTTAAAAAGCGTAAAGTAACATCGAATTTCATGAAGGATACATAAATGTTGTACAAATACATAATACATTATAGCTATTAAGAGTAACTACCGATTTGTTTCTAGAATATACGGTATTTTTTTATAGAATAGAAAGGCGGATGAGCATATGGACCACCTGATGGTAAGTGGTCACCAACGCCCATAGACATTGGGATGTAAGAAATATTAACCATCGCTTACATAACCAATGCGCCTAAGTAATGTTAACATTGCCAATAAGCCACCGACCTTGGGAACTAAGATATTATGTCCCTTGTGTCTGTAATTACACTGACTCACTCACCCTTCAAACCGGAACACAACAATACCAAGTACTGCTATTAGAATATCTGATGAGTGGGTGATATCCACCCAGACGAGTTTGCACAAAGCTATACCATCAGTAAACAAGTGGTACATTTATATTTAATGAGTTTTCATTTGAAATCCTCATTCCATCACAAATGAGCTTGAAGCTATTTGGATAAAGTATATTTCATAATTTCGACTTTTTCAGCTGTACTAAAATAAAAAATAAATTATTTTTTCTGTTAATAATAATAACTTTGGGACCCGATTTCAGCGCCACCTACAGGGTATTTTCTAAGCAATCCAGGGCCTATGAGGGCGATTCAAATACAAAAAGAAATTAATATCAGTCCAGCTGTGTTGAGTCCACTATCTAAAGCTTAGGCAGCCTAGTTAGAACACGTTAATATTAACCGATAATTGCAGTTTCAATCCCGGGAGAGTATCAACGAATTTTGCTTTGCCCTATTTGATTTTAAAAATCGCCTCTTGCTCAACCGTAAAGAAAAACATCCTAAGAAAAAGTGCTACTGCTATCCACCATCCGCATTGGAGCAGCATCGAGGAATGAGCTTAAAACTTGAAGAGGAGAGGTTTTAACCAGCATTGAACATTTCTTTCAAATGATACGTGAAGAGGCATCTTTCAGGCCGGTAAGGCAGAGGCGGCTAGTGCAGAGCAGGAGTTCTTCCCGTCTGTACTGGCCGTCGTCGCGTTTGGACTCTACTACCACTTACCATCAAGCGGAGAAGACATTTGCCTTCGCGGCAAATATATAAAAAAAAAAGTTATTTCAAAGTATGATTTTCACATATATTGATACAATAATAATAATTTATATATGAACAAAGTAACTGATATAAGAATAATTTACATTTACACAATCCTATACAAATTAAAAATAATTAGTGTACAAATCAACAAGTGACAAAAATGATAACAGTTTTTCTCCGTTGAATGGCAATTCCGAAATGTTCGAGAAACTAAGATGCTATTATCATGATCACGTCACCTGCTTAACTCATAATAACAATTCTATAAACAATTATGGTTCGTTTAGTTGTAAAATTATTATATAACTTTAATAATTATTGTAGTTGTATATTACTTAGACCAACCCTATAACCTGACGCGGCTAAGGTTAACCTTCATTCATTTGGACCGCATTATACAAAAATTTCCAAGTTCAAGCAAAACTTACTAGTTATTAATGTCTCGTTATATTATTTCGAAAATATTTCATGACTATGTTACAACTCACTATAAAAAACTTTTAAATATTAATAACTTTTAATAATGTTCAATATGTTGGAAAATTTCCGCTCAGCACGGTAAAATTGTATTATAATTTAAATTTTCTTTAATGTTTTTTTTAAATAAAATAAAGGAAAGACTCAAAACTCGTTATATATAATGAACATTTAAAAATGGAACGTCGAACTTTTATAATTTAATAATTGACGTCACACACTCATTTATCTTTAGCTAAGTAATAAAATTTTGAAACTAAGTCGTAATAAAATCTCAGTAAAAGATTTTAATGTACGTAAACAATTAATTGAAGAGTAGAGAACTGTCAACGCAATCACGAAACTCATAATGGTCTTTTTCCGCCGTCAAAATTACATACATTTTATATAAGGACTTACATAAGTATGTGTGTGTGCGATACATGGCGGCTAGGCTGCGCGGGAGTCGAATTGTTCCACTCAACCGCATTTGAGTGCTGGACGCCGACGCGACCAGACGTGTCGGCGCGCGGACAATAAACATTTTTTTTTTATTATTAACTTGAGTGTCTGTGTCAGTGTTTGCCATCTGTGAAACTCTTAGTGTTCAAATTGTATTTCCTTGTTGCTCTGTTATTTGTAAACGTGTTTTGTTTTTCTTGAGGTATGTTGATTTTTTCTTTACGTTATGAAATTTCAGTTGACCCTATCGATTGTACTTGGAATAGACCGAATAATCGACGTTATTTCAGAGGAATGCGACCAAAAGCGAATGATTTATTATTAAATGATTGTTTTCTTATTGGAAACTTATTGTTAAAGAAAATTCCTAATTAGACGTCGCGATATATATTACATAATTATATAATTACTATAGTGAGTTAATATTTTTGAGGTTAAATTCATTCAGTTAAGATCTTTTACGTTTTTTTTGGATTTATAATTGTTTTTTTAATTATTGTGATTTTTAAAAAGGTTTCATTTTTAAAATTAAATCTTAATTTGAATGTGAAAGAATCGGTTACAAATTAAGTTTCTCAATTCATAATGCCAATACAATGAAATATTAGTTTTTTGTTACAAAATAAATTTGAAATCGAAGTAGGGCGTTACAAAGCGCCGTACGATTATTAATTATATCTTTATAAACATTTCGTTTCTAAAAAACGTTATTATAATTCAACAACTAATAATTCATACAATAAATTATTTTAAATATATATCTAACTATAATATGTATATATATTTTAATATATTGAAAACTTAAAACATAAATAATTATTTTAAATAAAGTATATTCCGTCGGTGAAACATATTCTGTGTTTATTAAATAAAGTTGCTTCCTATACGATTTCGTAAGGATACGCATCCCTTATTTTCTCTATGATATCTTTGGTCACCCGTCTTCGAGAGCGTCTTCTTACACTGCCCTGATTCTTCGTAACATTCCATTGATCAACTATTGCGTATCCCGTCCAAATCTACGGACTTATATTTCTTATCCTTTACTATTGATGCAGAGAGACTGTCGGTATCCATTCACACAAACAATATTTTTAAATTAAACAAAAAAAAAAAAAGAATTTTAGTATGAGTTAAAGGAAATCTAAAAAGGGTTACACGTGTCTTTTATATTTAGTTCTCTTTTAGTAATTTTTGTGTCCGTATTAGATTTAGGGAATCTATAAAGCGTTAAATGAATTTAAAAATGAATGTATAAAATTATTTCCTTACTTATAAAACTAATATATACTTTGTTAGTATAAGACAATAAATCTGAATTATATAATAGAAATAATGATTTAGGTAATTATATATTTATGTAATAAAATACTTTATTAGTAGTATAAAACTATAAACTGTGCTTTTAGTCATTTAAGTGCACCATAGAGTTTAATTTTTTATAGAATATTACTTCGTTTTTACGGATTAATGCGAAAAAGGTGTGCATCCATGGTTCACATGTTGCGGGCCAGATCCAACGAAATTCTAAACATGATTGCTAACAGACTAGACTGTATATTTATAAACCGCTGTTTTAAAGTTTAGCTGGACCAGTAAATTACATAAGTAGCAGATAGTAGTTTATTTTATTTTTTTGTAATTTTGTACATGAGTCTTATTACTTGAATAAGAAAAATATTATTATTATAAATATTATTTTTCAAACGTGCTTACGAAACAAGCGTAAAGACAACATATATATCTGAGATTCTTTTTATTATTAAAAATCGTCGTGATGATTTGACTTAATAACACTTAGCGGTAGGCCTGGGTAGGTATGAACCGCTTACGACATATTATACCATCAAACAAATACTTTATATTGCTTGTCTGGTTCAAAGGGCCATTGTCATTAAAGGGAATTAATTCTAGTTTTCATAGTTGCGCGTTGACGATGTTATGACGTCATATGCAGTGATTATATATCTTACAGTGCTTATGTCAAGGCGGAAATAACTATTTATCAAAAAGTGATCATTGCGGGTTCGAATCCACACAAGCAGTAACTTATATGTACTAAATTTACGTTTATAATTCACCTCGTGCTCGTGAAATAGCGCGTTGGAATAAGCTCCAAGCCTTAGCCCATCAGTGAGATGTAAGAATGTAAGATTTAATGGCTGTAATTTTAAAATAAATATTGAATAAATAAGAATTCAAATATACAAATTAATTGCTTTAAATACTATAAAATTAAAAGGGGGAAATTTTTACTAGTCAAAATTTTTAAAAAAACTTAACTAAGTTTAATCTAAGTCTTATATAATTACGTTGTAACATTTATTTGATCAATGAATTCAAGTGTGTGACTCAGTGTAAGAGGTCTAGGTTGGCTTTTGTTGAAATTTTCCCATGGAGTATGAATAACGCTTTAAAAACTATGTTTCATATGGCAATGACAGAAATACTTTTATAACTTTATTTATTGTATCTTGAAAAGATGCTAATATTGCTAATGTTTATAAATTACGTAATATGTGATTTGATTCTTATTTCTTTTATTATCATCTAAAGTTTTAAATGTTATTTATAATGTATTTTTTATGGTATTGGTTGGGTTTATTTGGTTTCCATTGGGCGAATGGACCACCTGACGTTAAGCGGTCACCACCGCCCATTGGCATAGGCATTGGCGATGTAAGAAATATCATTCCTCACATCGCTAATACGCCACCAACCTTGGAAACGAAGTTTTTATGTTTCTGTGCCTGTAGTTACACTGGCTCACTCACCCTTCAAACCGGAACACAACAATAATAAGTACTGCTGTTTTGCGGTAGAATATCTGATGAGTTGGTGGTACATACCCAGACGAGCTTGCACAGAGCCTAAAATAGAAATTTAAAACGCTCTTTTAAGAATGCTTAGGTTGTACAAGTCGGCCTGAATTTGTTTTTAAAACAAGATTAAATCTCTCACCAAAACATTACTAATGATATTTTTATATAAGCCTCATCGGTGTATTGGTAGGTTTATAAGGCAGACTAGGGACCCGAGGGAAAGAGAGAAAAGACTGTGTTTGCGCTCACACTGGCAAACTATAATATCTACCGAGCTTGATTAATATCTTTATCATTATTTGAATTAGGAATTAATCACTTCTTAATATTTTATGATTTCTCTCATTATCTTGCCTTCGTCAGAATTAAGCCAACCAGATTTTCCCATCACGAAGGAGTCCGTACATCGTTTTTTATTAATGCTTAACAGAAAAGTTTAAAAGCTTTAATATGAAATAATTCATAGAATTACACGATACAAACAGCTTAAAAATCTATTTATATCTTTCTGCTATGTTTTGTTTCAATTTTAGATTCATTGTTGCAAATTCGAATTTTTTATACTGAAATTAAATATTTTTTATATTTTATATGATACCAATTATGATTTTTCATTTAATTAAAAATAATTTCGAGATTTAAGATATATAGAATATACTTTTGATCTAAAGAAAAAAAAAGTTATGAGGAATTAATTAAGAAAGAAAAAAAAATCCTTAATTAGAACATTACAGAGCCAATGAAATATTTTTTTTCTTATTAAATTTTAAGATATTTTTTCATTAATAAAATATATTTATTTAAATTTATGCCTTAGTTTGTCGTCATGTTACTAAAGATATATTTTTTCATTTACTTGTAATGAAAAATGGGTCCATGCTCTTCACAATAAGATAAGGGTTATGTGGGTGTTCGAACCGAGTGGTTTACTACCAGAAACCGACGGTATCCTCTCCAACATGATAAGATGTCTTACTTTTCCGACGGCTGGATAGTCTGCGAACTTTCTTACTTGTAACTGCGGCGTTTAGAAATTGAGACAATAATTTGCGTAAACCACAAAATCAAATCGAACTTATCACCATTAAGTTAAATGTCACTGAATAAAACAAGAGAAATTAATCAAACTATCAATCATAATACTTTATACATGTTATACTAGTCGTTAGTAGTTTCTACAGAGAAGGACAGGCAAGTAACTGAGTAGTATTTCTACAATTTTAATTACAGAGTTCAATTAAATCAAGCGAGACTAACGAACAGCACACGACGTATTATACAGCATAAGTAAATACAGGCTTTTTTAATTCGATTGGAGGGCAATTACGAGACGACTGGAAAAGATTTAAGCGGATGACAAACGGTTCTGCGTGTTTTCCGAGGCAAGAGAGTGTAAACACACTAATAACCGAACTCCTAAACTAAACTAGTTGACAGATAAATTCATTAAGCAGCTTGCAGCAGCTTTATAAGCTAACTATTATAATAATAATGTATTTATATAGTACTTGTAGTAGGTAATAATATTTTTTTATGCCTGTAAGTGTACAACTTTACAACGCGATCTTTTAAATGTAATGATTTCACTTCTATGTAATCCACTAAATTCTATCTCCAAATTGTCCAAATATTAAATACGACAGCGTGACAGTAAATTTATAATTCACTTCGTCGTCGAACGGAGCACCTTTCCTATATTTTTTGTCGATAAAAATAAAAGAAAAACGAACTACAATAGAACGGTAGCACTTTCTAAATGTTCGTTCGTACACGAATTGATTGACGGACATCGAGCGAAATTTATCTTGTATTGTTATTTTTTATTTGTTTTAAACGTATGAGATTTAAATTATTGTATTGAAAACAAACTAATGACAAATTTGAATTTAGAATACTTGATAATGAGTCATTATAATAATAATATCCTGCGACATTATTCACACACGGCCATCTGATCCCAAGCTAAGCAGAGCTTGTACTATGGAAACCAGACAACTGATATACTATATATACTACTTTTCATTTGTTCATACACACATAGATTACACATTTTTTACATGTAGATTCAGGACAAACAGATATGTTCATGCACACAAATGTCTGTGCTGGGTGGGAATCGAACGCACAACCTTCGGCGTGAAAGGCAAGTGTCTACCAACCACGCCAACCGACCCGTCAAATTATTATATTTGAACAGGGAAAAAATAATAACAAAAAAAATTAACAATGAAAAAAAAATGACAAAAATGGCATGTGCGTGACCTCAAAGATAGAACACCATGCAGCCTATTTTGGAAAAAAAACCTCTTAATTTTATAAATTTGGTCCAAATTTCCTTGAATCTAAAGTATATATATATATATATATATATATATATATATGTGTTGTATTCGTAACAAAATATAAATATATCTACAAAACAATAACCGGGAGTAACAAGCAAACGTATAAAACAGCATAGATTAAAAAAATATCGTCAACAGTTCTTACAGAATAAATTAGTCATAAAATTCTTTGATATATAAAAAAGCCTTTAATACAATTTGTCGTTTATTCTAATACAAGAACATTGTTAGCTCTTATATCTAAGTTCAAATTCCTCAGTTATGGTCGGTCGCCGCCAGCTGACTTCACCGACCAGCACGGTGTTTCGCTTTGTGACTGCACACTATTCATACTTCGATTCATTCACAAACATCACACGATATACGTCACCTATATACAAAAAAATCTACGTCACGAACTAATTATATACTAATCATGTACATAGGTATATAATTTATTTTAAGGCAATAGTGATATATTACGACTTAAATTCTATCATCGTCAACTCTAAATCGATTTTCTAAAAATGAAACAAATCAAAAAATATATATCATATCGCTATACAATTTTAATATTTGCCTAGAAAATACGACCAACTTCTTATACAGAATAGTAAATGATAAGCTGTGATTCAAATGAGTGGTCACGATACCACCGTTTCGGTACTCACCATCGACTTACCACCGAAGCACGTGGCTCATGGTTCAGTGGAGCAGGACGCAGGACTTGTTTGATTCGCACGATGGCTGCGTACTCACTCATTGGGATACGGAGATTTCGTCCGTTATGTAAGCAGAGTTCACTTCAAATTAAGTCGATTTAATATTCCAAATTTAAATATTCTGGTAATTTTTAATGAACTCCATAATGTATCGAGATGTTTACAGAAAACTATACAATTAAAAGGAAGTAACGAGATATTTATATTGACATATTATTACGAAACTATAAGGCAGATTCATATACGTGCAGTATCGTGTGGCGCTCAATCAGAGCTAGCGTGCACAATTAAACGTATTCTCTTAGAGTTACTTTAAATCATTGTAGCTGTCTGCGAAACTTTGGCTGAACGTATCACGCCAGAGTTATTTTTAAATAATTCCAATTGGTTTCTTATGCACATTCTGATGTTTCACGTCATTTCACGTCTAGTGTCTATCAAGGCCGGAGCTAGGAAGTCACTATTGTTTCCGCACTTCGAAAAGCAGGAGGAACTAACTAGCTTTGGTCTAGCCTGATGTTTTTCCGATCGTGTCGGACTCCACTTCCGTCGGACTATGTAGAAATAAAGTTCACACATGTGCTTGCAGAAGTTTGAATATCTTTAGTGCATATGACTAGTTCTTGAGACTTATCAAGAGAATACTATTAATATATATGTAGATATACATTATAATTTATGAAAGAAAATAAAAACATTGATAAGAAATGATAGTCCAGAATAAAAGAGTTCAACGAGTTCGGATCTTTTCGCTTGTTAATTAATTATTATCTTTCTTTTAATATTATTTAAAAGATTACAATATCAATACGGATGTTACTCAAATACAAGCACATGAGGGGTCATAGAAATTTCAATAAAAATGCAATATTTATATTCAAAGATGCCGTAACATTTTATGGCGTTACAAATAAACGATTTAAAAGTTTCGGTATTAATAAAATTGAAAAAGATCATGACGATCTGTAATCAGAATGAAACGGTGGATTAAACGAATTAACTTCAATTACCAAGTTACATTAGCGGACATAGCAGATGAGATTAATTAAACGTATATTATAGATTCATCTCTTTTTTTCAAATCAAACAAATCATAAGAACAGCCGAAACAGAAGATATTTTAGTCACAGTACTTAAAAGAACTTGAATAAGGCCGAATGTCTCTGCCAGGGTCATTTAATAGAGGCGTTATTCTAAGAATTTCGCTACGGCGGGCAATTGGACACATCGCTGAGAACCTTGGAAGCCATACCAGAGACCTATTACAATATATAGAGATAGAAAGCTAAACAACAAAATTTCTATGTTATAATCGAGCCGGTTGGCGTTGTTGGTAGATACTTGCCTTTCACGCCGAAGGTTGTGGATTCGATTCCCACCCAGGACAGACAGAGTCTGGGTGTAATCTTTATAAGTATCTACTTACAAAAGTAAAGTAGTATATGTAGTGAATCAGTTGTCTGGTTTCCATAGTACAAGCTCTGCTTAGTTTGGGATCAGATGGCCGTGTGTGAATAATGTCCCATGATATTATATAATATTAATGACCTTTAAGATATAATTTGTTTTAAGTGTTAGGAATTAATTCATTAATATTATTTACTTTATAAACAATTTTCTAAACCTCCAAATAGTGTTGTGTTGTTGCGCAAAAGACTTAGTAACCTCGCTTGTAATCGAGATGTCGATAAAAAATCGTTAGTCAACTCTCGACCTCGGTTTTTGCTAGGGATGTTCAGATGGTCATATTTTTTTGTTAGATTAAAAGATTATTGGGGTCAGTCAGATTCGGAGTAGGGCCGGGCCATGGCTCTATTATTAAAATTAAGGTTGATTGAGAAGTTTCTTCTACTTATTTATAGATCATGTTTTTTATTATTATTATTATTAATAAAATAGAAAAAAATATTTAGAGCGTTATGTTTGTATATAAGTAAAGTAACAGTATTTTAATGTCGCACTACTGGGACTCTTCTACTTTTGAGAAGATAGGTTGGAGCTCATTCCACCACGCTGCCCCAATACGGGTTGGTGGATACATATGTAGATTTTCGTCTGACACATGCAGGTTTTCTCACGAGATTATTTTTTATATCCATAATAATATTCATGAATTGCAAACCCAAATTAAACAAATGAAAATTCAATTGTGCTTGCCCAGCTTTTAACCCGCAATCTCTAATAAACATACACGTGTTATAACAACTGGGACATTATATAAAAAAATATATTTTTGAAGGCTTATATATAAGAACTAAATTTTAGTACTATGTGTTTTATAAATTAAATGATTTAATTGACTTTTTTAACAAAAATAAAAACGCACTTATTAATTATAATAAATTAAAATAAACAATTAGGATTTTAAATATAGAACAAAGTATTCATTCCCTTAGTAAAACGGATATTATTATTCTTATATATTACAAGGCGATTAGTACAAAACAAAAGAGAAAAAATAATGACCAATCTGCGTTAGATTAAAATTAAATTAGTTTTAATTAATGTCATGGAAAAAGAAAAAAGAAGTGCAAGTATGTGCTTATATCAAGAAATCAATGTCAAAAGTCAAAAAAAATTATATATTGACACTAAACTTACTTATTGATTGTCATAAATCTACCACCGGTTCGGAAATAAGCACCTCAAACCTTAAAAGAACCTGCCAAACAAACTTTTTTTTTGTTTGTCAGGTTCTTTTTTAATATATATTACATCATTTACACACAGAATATATTTTTATTTGAAATAGCCTGGAGACGATCGTATCTATCCCATAGCAAAGCAAATAGTCACATTATTCTTTCATAACACCTAAAACAATGAAATTAAAATTTAGAATACATATTTATTTTTGTGTGAATATGTTTACAATTCTTATTATAAATGTTCTCGAGGGCTGAGATGGCCCAGTGGTTAGAAACGATGATCACGGGTTCAGATCCAGGCAAGCACTGAATTTTCTTGTGCACATAATTTATGTTTATAATTCATCTTGTGCTTAGTGAAAAAAAACGTCACGATGAAACCTGTATGTGTCTAAATTCACTGAAGTTCTGCCACTTGAGTTTCCACCAAACCGCATTAGAAGACGATAGAAGAACCAGCCCAGCTGTGGGTCAGCAGTGAGTTGTTAATTTTATGAATGTTATTGTCAAGTGTGATCGTTGTCTAGAATCGAGGTTAGGCCAAGTTCAGATAAAAAGGTTGAGCGATTATCAATGGTCATTTTTTTTCACAAATAACAATTCCATTTTACGTTTAAATTTAAATGTGAATCGGCATTGACGTTTTTTGATATTATGTAATTGAGTAAAATGTTGTTTGCTGAAGTTGTACTCAACAAACAATAAACAGCGTTCTGGCCTCATGGATCATAGCGTGATGTTATATAAAATATTTCTCAGTAAACCGATTATCTAATACAAAGATATTTTGAATCGATTTGTACATATTGTGATGACCACGTACAAACAAAAACGTAAATTAGCTCTTTATATAAAAACATATATTGCACTATATATCCAAGATCTATGTATAACGAGATTTATTGCAATTAATTGGTGGATATTTGTACAAGAAAGTCTTTGAATGTAACATGTTTTATTTGGTTATTCCAATTTGAAATTCGAATAAGCCAGTCTTGAAATATTAAAAAATAAATTCAAAATATTAAATTCAACGATCGCTTCCGAAATGAAATAAGTGAGTTTATATGTATTTATATTTTAAGTTATAATAGACTAGTGGGATAATAGCATTGTCTCGGATAGGGATATCCTACACTATATAGTGACCACTTACAGTTCGGTGACAATTTCGACCACCTCTTTCACAGCTTCCGTTAGGGTTTTCATTCAAAAATATTATTGGAATATAATATGTGCGGAAATATATAGACTTTATCATTTAAATCTGAAATAGCCAACAATATGAATAAGTCATTAAAATTCACATAAAAATTAATTCCATGGTCCGATTTAAACGACATCCTTTCCTGAGGGAAATCCATTTTACTCGCTCCCATTTCCCATGGACTGACAATGGTGCGCGGGCGCAGACAAAATGGCGGGCGCTGACGTCACTCCGGAAACGGCTCCGTTTTGAATTTGGAACGGTCGAGCGAGCAATGGCGGAACATCCGGCGAAGACGTTACAATGAGTGCGCGCGCGACGGTAAAATTATTATAGATCAATGATTATGTATGGATCTGATCTAGTTTTAAAACGAGCTGATAGTTAAAGACTTTGTTTTAAGCATCTAAATGAAAACATTTATCATTTAGCTACTGAAATACAACGCAGCGTCACCTAAGCAATATTCGATTATATATTTATGCTATAATTATGCCGATATATGATGAGCGCCTACGTCTTCCATAACCTAAATAATTGCCACTGGAAGTCCTAAGTAAGTGAAGCCCTCTCCTCTTAAAGCAGTTTTTTTGAGGTTATTCCACCATGTTGCTTCGGGTTTGTGGGTTAATATTTGGCAGTTATTGATTTAAAACGATTCCTTAATCCTGCATCCATCATCTATCTACTTTTTGAACCCTTGAAGCGGCTTTGAACCCGCTATTTTCAGTTGAATTAATATGTTAATATCTATTCTAAAAATAATTCCATGTCGACATTAGGCACTTGTTTGCGGTATGACTCCAAGGCGTTTATGTTTCCACCGAACTTATGAATTTATATACCATTTATTCGATAAAAAAAATCACTGACACTTCGAATTTCAAATATTACACTTTACTTACTCGCCTATCACTTTTAAAACAATAATTACGAGATAAAATATATAATAATTCTAATACAAATGTATTAAGCAAGATCTTGAAAATGTATTCGTCATTATTAGTGATAATTTTAAATTAATTGACTATAATTGCTAAATTATGTAAGAGATAGGTAAAGCAAAAGTCGTTGACATAGATAATAAATTTTTCATGTCTTTTAATACCACAGACTATATATATACTAAATAGATAACCTATTTGCTAAGTATTAATATCTAAATCGTTGGCAAAGCGGCCTTAAATACAATAGACTTTTCGCTATCGTATTATGCTTATATTCAAATAAATATATTTTAAGCCAAGATGACTTAGAAACGAGAAAGAACACGTGACTCTTAAGCGAAAATCGCGGCTTAGATCCGGGCATCACTAATAATTTTTCAACTACTTAATATGTATTTATAATTTATTTTGTGCTCGGTATAAATACTCCTCTTACAACCCGGGTTCCTTCAAACGAGGCGTGAAGAGGCATCTTGCGGGCCGGCAAGGCGGGGACGGCTAGTACAGAACATTCTTCCCGACTGTACTGGCCGTCGTCGCGTTTGGACTCTACTACCACTTACCATCAGGTGGAGTAGAGTCATTTGCCATCCCGGCGCACATAAAAAAAAAAAACTATAGAATCTGCATATTTCCCACAGTACACAGATGCACTCTCTATTCCCTCTCATTTCAGATAGGATAGCAATCCGACACGACCGAAAAGAGCTCAGACGCAAGACCAGCGGTTTTACGTAAAACTAAAAAGAAAGCTATTCATTAACAATTTTTTACAGTATACATTCGAATCTTTGCATGTTATTTAATTTAAAAGTGTATATACAACTTAGACATACAAAGAGGCACCAAAAAGGTTCTATATCAGATAACTTTATAGAATCGTTCAGATAGATCGTATTGTGCGAACATTCATAGCGGTGGTAATAATGACTCGAAATGGTAAACAGGCTGCTAATCGGTGCGGTTAGCGAGTGTTGAGCGAACATCGATTTTATCGATGGAACTTTTTGTGCCTCGTTATTATTTTATCGATAAAATTGATAATAGAATATTATTTTGCGCTTAACAGGGTTATTGGTAAATTAATAAAATCATATTATTGTAAGCTATATATTGTTTCGGAAAATATTATAAAAAATATATATTTCTATCTTAAACTTTTTTTAAATTCTTCAATATTTCGATCACTTGTCATTGTTATGAATCCGTCGATAATTGCGGTACATCACTATCAATTTGTAACAGCAGCTACTCGGAATTAGAAAATACAATATTAGGAATCGATTTCTTTTATTACTCTTTAATAATTTCGTTTTGTGTAGAGACATTATCGATACTGGGAATCGACTTTGACCATAATAATAATGAAAAAAATAAATAATAAAAATTAACAATTTTATATAAAATAATATATTATATAAAATCTCACATTAAATTACTTCTGCCTTTCAATAACTTAGCCTTACCACTCAAATGCTATGGCGTTATTGAGGACACCATAATAGAACAGTCTATTGGATTTATGTTTTTAAAATACTTACTTAGAGCCGAGAAAGCGCAGCGATGAGAACGCGTGAATCTTAATCGATGATTGTGGGTTCGAATCCAGGCAAGTGCCACTGAGTTTTCACGTGCTTAATTTGTATTTATAATTCATCTCGTGAGCGCCGATGAAGAAAAACTTCTAATTTCAATGAAGTTCTGATATTTACATCATCCAACCCGCATTGGATCAGCGTAGTGTTGAAAGCTCCAAACCTTTTCCTCAAACGGAGGGAAGACCTTAGCCAGCAGTGGGATAATTACATTCTGATCATTTATTTTTTAAGCAGGCCTAAGCCAGCTTTAGTAGACTTTGTAATTGAAATAGTAGAAGAGAGTAACTACTGAGTTTCTTGCCAATTCTACCCAGTTGAATCTACATTCTAACGTGGCTGCTTTGCATATAATGTAATCCTGTTAAATGATACAAAACTCCTTGTAAAAGCTCACTGTAACTGTAACAGCCTGTGAATGTTCCACTGCTGGGCTAAAGCCTCCTCTCTCTTTTTGAGAAGACTTGGAGCTTATTCCACCTCGCTGCTCCAATGCCGATTGGCGGAATACATATGTGGGAGAATTTCAGTTTTCTTTCACCGTCAAGCACAAGATGAATATAATTACAAATTAAGCACATGAAAATTCAGTGGTGCTTGCCCGGCTTTGAACCTACAATCGTCGGTTGAGATTCACGCGTTCTAACCACTAGGCCATCTCGGCTTGAAAAGCTCATTTGAATAAAGTATAATTAATTCGTATAGTTACTAAAGAAATTATGTAATATTTTTTTATATTGATAGATTTCAAATCAAAGTATTTTTTTTATATTTTTCAAAATTGGTTTCTGAACCGTTGTGTGGTATGAGTAGGTCAAACCGCGAGACACCTGCCATTATAAACATTACGACCGCAACTAAAGATCGTTCATTCGTAAATGATACAAAAATCATTCTCTGTGATAAAACATATCAAACAAACAGAATCGTGTTACAACAAATATAAACATTATGAAGTTAATTAATATGAAATAGGTAGGTGGACGAGCAAATAGGCCACCTGATGATAAGTGGTCACCACCGCCAATCAAACCATCGCCAACGGGCCTGATGTTATGTCCCTTGTGCCTGTAGTTACATTAGCTTACCCACCCTTCAAACTGGAACACAACAATTCGAAGTACTGCTGTTTAATAACTTATGTTATAATCTTTGCCCAGCTGTGGGAAATACCTAGTTTATATAGTCCTAATTTTATATATATCTAGTTTATATAGTATTTTATATAGACCTAGTTTTTACAAATGTGCTTATCACATGCATGTTGCCTCGCAATCAATAAAGTTTTTATTTCATTAGTAAACACTTATATTTCTATTTTCTTTTCAAATAGCTTGCAAACTTGTTAAATGCATTGGTAATGTCAATATTAGAATTAATTTTTAAAAAAACATGTTATAATATAAAAAATCTTATTTTGAAATGGCTGTACATTGTTTATAAAATGAAGATGGAACTGTTCGTCTGTTCTTTATATAACGGTATTGCAAACATTTAATATAACTACAGGAACCGAAGCTGAGTTTGTCCTAGACTGTAATTTAGGCAAGATCTAGGTTACGGTCTATCTGCCTGAGGCTTGCCTCTCTGCTTTTAATGTACATTCTAGAATGATTTATTGTTATATTATATTTTTATTTATCGATAATTATTATTCTTCTGATTTTAAAATATATAAAAAATATATACACTTAAATACTTCAGAATATAATAATATAAAGGTGTTAAAGTAATAGTAATAACTACTTATTTAAAAATACTCAATTATAGACTTTAATGCAAAGTAATAGGGCATTCAAGAATTTTTCTAATTGCTTAGTGTTTGTGTTACACAGCTGATCGCAGGGTTTGTATTTTAATGGCAATAACGGATCTGGACACCTGACTGGTCTAAGGTTTGACGACCCGCATGGGAAAAAGTTTTTATATGTATTTCGTCTTAAGGATTTAGCTTAGCAACAATCATTATGAATTTTTAAGCTTAAAGTAAGCTTTTAAATCGGTATCTTTTTTAAATATTATTTTGGCTAAATTGCCTAAAATTTCAAATAACTCTTCCTTCATATAATATAAATGTGCTGAATGTCAATGTACAATAAATCTAAAAACAAAACCCTATATACACAAAATTATAAAATAGAAAGTGAAACAACAATTCATTGACATTGGCTGTATGGCATAAGGTTCGTTACCCATTGGATAAATAAAATAAAAACCTGTCAATTGTTTCCCGCCAAATCTCAATTCCGTTACAAACGGTAATTACAGGAGGTATATTTTTTCTATCGCTTTCCGTATCATTGTCATCGCAGGAAGTGACTGCGCCCTTATAATTGAGCGTGATACACACGTGCCGAATATTTGAATAAAAAGAAGAAAAAAGTAATTTTCAATGATGGCAACCTAAACTAAACACATGTTATTATACGTTGTGGCTGTTAGGGATCCTTTTACTAAAATGAAACCTATTTACTTGTTCATTAAAAAAGTAATTTACATTGAGAACTTCTTTTTTCAATTTATTATTTATAAATGGAGTTTTTATTTGTATATTTTAAGTTAAATGTAGTGAAAAACGAAACGAATTTATATGTGTACCTATTTCCTAGATATATAAATTTTTAAAGTGTATTTAAATTATGAAGAATATTGTTTAAAAAATCGGTCAACCTTGACCGGCTGTTCGAAATTTAAATTTAGTATAAGTTAATTCATTGTTATCTGTGGAATTGTCGATTTAATATAGAACTATTAAAGTTATTTTGTACTCAATGCTTTTGCGCTTAGAGTTTATTATGGAATGTGTTTGTTTCTTACATAAATTTCTGCTATTAACGGCTCCGAATTTTTAATATATAAGCAAATTTGTATCTTATTGCGTTAAACGTAGAGTTTATTTTTATTTGTCCTAAAATAAGACGTTATAAGTAAGTACTATTCCTAAATTCCTAACATTAACTTTCTCACTTACTATTAAAAGGAAACGTTTTTTGATAAATTAATGAGGCAAATATTAATAAAAATAACGAACACTATATTAGAATTATTCACATAATTAAGATAAATAAAATCAAAAAATGAATATTAATTTATTTAATCATTTATTGCAATACAGTCTCATAGCTCCGATAGAGCAATATGGAACATGGATTACGTGTATACGAATTTTTATCATGACCCGCTTGACTTTACCTTCTGAGCTTAATGGTTTTTTTTTTAGTCTGTAGGTACTTGGACTAAGGTCCTGATATATAGGTATAAGTAAATATATTTGCTGCTATTTAAGCTGTTGATGTTATTGTTGTTATGAATCCGATTGTTCTCGAAGCCGAATCGAAGCTGATTAAAAATAAAATTATTATAATTCATATATTAAATTGTATATTTATCGTTTATTATGAAAGTACTTAATTAAAAAATTCTTCGCATAAAACCTTTATGTATCGTCATTTAAAAACCTATATGAAGGTTAACAAACCTATACGACCTGCGCTGACATTTGCCGCCCGTTAAAAAAATCACGCGAGCCACGTGGTCCCACACCTGTGTCGTTTATGATGTTACGCGGGTTACAGATAAGGCGAAAGTATGAAATTGTAATATATATAGTTACGTATTGGTATATACATGATATATTTATATATACATATAGTTTTGAATTCTAAGATTATTTGTTAAAAAAACATTTTTTAATCTTTACACACTATCAATATAATAATTGGCAGTATAGCCTAACATCTTTGTCTTTTTCAAGACGAAAAAATAATTTTAAAAAGTAGTTAAAATAATAATAAATAGTAGTAGTTCGTTATGTGTGCACCCGACATTATACTTGTTTTCACTAATCACTCGCCACCCTTTTATTAATGGCGTGAAACTCTCATTGACTTATGAGCTGTATATATAGTTTATTAAAGTAAATAGTGTTACGGTGACGGTACTTTTCGCGCGAAAATAGAGTAAAATTTTTGAACCAGAGTGCAACATTTTTATGTAACATTTGTTTGAACCGTTTCTGACGCTAATAAATTTGTATCAATAGTTTTACTTTAAAGTTAAAATTACTTTTTTTATTTTAACTAATTCAAATCCAATCCAAATTTTAAAATTGAGATGTTTTGTAACACAAATAAACATACATGCACAATAACAGCAAATCTAGTAAAACTATCCCATACAGTTTTAATTAATTAATTATATGCGAATACGAAGAATTAACGTTTACGATGTATGATTATGGCAACATCAATCCCTTTTCCGTTATAGGGTTGCCACTTAAAATAATTTAAATAAATTTAAATATATCACCCGCGTAACAGGTGATGGATTAACGTGGGAATTGGCTTTCATTTACATTTATATTTTATTACCATAACTGTCAAAAAAAATTATTTTTTTTTATTGTGGTAGGACTTTGTGCAAATCTTACTTCCACTTAACCTGTGGCTTGCACTCATTCAAGAGTTTTTTTTCTTACTAAAGAAAGCCACCAATTTTCATCACATCACCACCTAATGGTAAATGGGACTACCTTTATACATCATCTTCAATTCAAGCTTTTCTCAATTGCTATTTGGCTGTAGAGTTTGTGATAAATGGGTGGTCTTACGATATATACGATAAGCCAAGATGGCCCAGTGGTAAGAACGCGTGAATCTTAACCGATGATCGTGGGTTCAAACCCGGGCAAAAACCACTGAATTTTTATGTGCTTAATTTGTGATTATAATTCATCTCGTGCTTTACGGTGAAGGAAAACATCGCGAGGAAACCTGCATGTGTCTAATTTCACTGATATTCTGCCACGAGTATTCCACCAACCCGCACTGGAGCAGCCTGGTGGAATAAGCTCAAAACCTTCTCCTCAAAAAGGGAGAAGAGGCCTGTAGCCCAGAAATGGGACACAGACAGTTACGGTTACGATATTAATGTATAGTATTTTAAATAACATATGTTTATTGCTAATATAATTTATATTTAAAATATATCCAACCGCTGACTCAATATGGCGCTATCAAGGAATCCGTTGAGTCAGGTGCTAAATAATCAACATTGTAGCTAAGTAATGTAATGTAACTCATTTAAGTAGTAGGTAATTGTTTTTTTTTATCTTGTATTTGTATGCAAAGACTTGTTGTCCGTGAATGTGTTGTATATTAATGTTACTTTAATATGCATGTTTTACAATCTAAGTTTCAGGATTAAAAATATGATAAAGAATTTGTATTAATTTGCAGTATAAGTATTCATTTCGTTGACAAGAATTTTTCATTCACTCGGAATGTGTGATAGTTGACTTCCTCGTAGTTAGTTGTTTTCGCGCTATTCCGGATTCCTTAGTCGGATGGTATTTAACCAGTCTTACCAAAATCTGGTGGATACAAATTTGGTAGAACTTCTTTGAAATGACACACTGGTCTTTGTGCAAGGCCGTCTGGGTAGGTACCACCCACTCATCAGATATTCTACCGCAAAACAACAGTACTTGTTATGGTAGTGTTCCGGTTTGAAGGGTGAGTGAGCCAGTGTAATTACAGGCACAAGGGATATAACATTTTAGTTCCCAAGGTTGGTGGCGGATTGGCGATGTAAGCGATGTTAACATTTCTTACAGTGTCAATGTCTATGGATATTGGTAACCATTTACCATCAGGTGATGTGGGCCACCTGATGGTAAGTGGTTACCAGGTGGCCCACATCACCTGATGGTAAGTGGTTACCAACATCCATCTCATCCGGCCAACCTATACTATAAAAAAAACATGCAGGTTTCCTCACAATGTATTCCTTTACCGCGGAGCACGAGAAATTAAGCACAGTGTTCAGTAGTGCCTCGTGACCATCACTTAACAAATGTAAGATAAAAAAATGAAAAATATACTATTATCAATGTTGTATTACAAAAATATATTATTCTGATTTTTTTTTTGGAAACTAAAATAAAAATTGTATAGTAAAATTTAATTCAATAAATCTTTGAGTCAAAGAATCTCCATCATGAAGTATAAATAAAAAAGCCATAAGTATTTAACTATGCTAAGGTATACCTTTAAAAAATAAGCGATCAAATTAGGTTAGTCAAATAATACATATTATTGATCTGTTCCTTATCTGTGATAATGACCACAGATAAGGAACAGGATTCCCGCGTTTAGGCGCGAACACGTGCCGAGCCGTTACGTCAGGTGCCACCCCACCCCTCTCAACCCCTCGCAGGTGGGTGTAACGACCTACAGGTTAACGAACATTGTTTTTTTATTTTTATTTTATAATCAAGTGATTATTTCTGTCTTGGGGTAGGTTCACTTCAAAGTGACATTTGGTCTTGAAGTTTTATACGTGACGGTTAGTACCGGCTGTTGACTTGTTACCAGCCGATTTGTCCGGGTCTTATTTGTTTGTACATCAATACTAATATTATAAATGCGAAAGTCGCTTTGCTGTTGCGCTATCACGGCTAAGCTGAATCGATTTTGATGAAATTTGGTATGGAGCAAGCTTGATAACCAAGTATGGACATAGGCTTTAATTATTGCGCGAGCAAAGCCAAGGTCAAAAACTAGTTGGTTTTAAATCCAGTGTTTTATATTAAAAAATAAAGTAAAATAACTATTAATGTTTGTAACTTTTGGGCTAAGAGCTCTTCCTCGAGAATGTTTAGAGTTTATGCCACCACGCTAGCACAATGCGGGTTGATGGATGTTTTTATTTATGTCGTTAATTAAAACTATCACGGACAGCACAATGCACAGCACAGACACAAAAGCGAAATAATTGTTATTTCGTTTTTTGATAAATATGATAAAATGTCTTATTTATTGATATATAATGTTACTATCGTTTTCATATATATATATGCTATGTACAACAGATAATTTGTACTAATGTTCTGAATTTGAAAGTGAGTGGCGTCGCGGAGATCAGCTATTAAATTATTATATTTCATTCATAGCAATAGTTTTCCTTAGCTTTTACTACAAGTAATAATACTATGAGTGCTAACTATCACGCAGGTCAATGACCTTACTTAATTGCTAAGTACACAATGATGGGAAAGTCATCGTTTCATTAATTAAACAATACACAGGCTATCAATGATATTCTAATAAATGACGGTACTTTTTTTATTACATAAGTTTATTATCATCGGAAGGACTTTGTATGCTTATAATGTTTCGTTTATTAAAATTATATTGAGATATTGCTCAGTAACAGCATGTGTATGTCCCACTGCTGGGCTAAGGCCTCCTCTCCCTTTTTAAGGAGAAGGTTTGGAGCTTATTCGACCACGCTGCTCTAATGCGGGTTGGTGGAATACACATGTGGCAGAATTGCTCATTGGATTAAATTACAATCGCAGACCACGGGCTTATAGTAAGCATCGCTGTGTTTTCATACGCCTACGTTATTTGTGTTTATGATTCAACTGATGGTGGTTACGGAGAACGTCTGCAGGAGCTGCATGATTTGAAACACATTATACATATTCACTATAACGTAATAAATAAGCGTGGCATGATGGGCTCCAAACGATTTCCTTAAAGGGAGGTGATTTTGCCTGTGGAATATTTGCAGTGTATTTATATACTCAAATATTTACTTTATATGCAACTTGTGTATTTTGAGAGAGAAGGTGTATCCGAACAAATAGTTTATTCATCTATAGTAACTATTATATATTTAATTTATGTTCTTCTTCATCATTTTAGATCACTGATATTTACCTTCGCTGACGAAATACCGGATAAAGTCTAGGATACTCCTAATCTGCTATCCCTAAGGCCTTGAGTTAGCAAATCCACCGTTGTTATGCAAAAATTCAAACAAAACAATAGGCGAAAAAATATGATAGAACCACTACGAGCTCTCAAGATCTAGTTCAGAACTCATGTCAAGATCACGAAGCGTAAATGTAACCCAGAAACGATAGCTTCCCACGCAGTCAATGTCGGGGTCGTGAGAAGACGACCACAATGCTATGTAACATTATGTCATATAGTAGTAACCGCGAAAGGAAAAATACTTTCGTTTGTTGCTTGGGAATGGGGTGGCGATTACATCACCTATGATATTCACCCGATTACACAACAAAGAGTTGTGATATCGTAAGAATCAATTGATTTGAGTGGAATTTACAATAAATTTACAAGAAAAGCCGAGATGGCCCAGTGGTAAGAACGCGTGAATCTTAACCGATAATCGTGGGCTGAATTTTCATGTACTTAATTTGTGATTATAATTCATCTCGTGCTATACGGTAAAGTAAAACATCGTGAGGAAACCTGCATGTCTCTAATTTCACTGAAATTCTCCGACATGTGTATTCCACCAACCCGCATTGGAGCAACGTGGTGGAATAAGCTCCATACCTTCTTCTCAAAAAGAGAGAGGAGGCCTGAGCCTAGCAGTGGGACATTCACAGGCTGTTACTTTTACATCAGTAAATGCAACTAAATTAATTTTCGATCTAAATTACCAATAAACAAAACTTTATTTTGTATATATATGTCAAACTTAGGCATAAAAATCACCAACTTAAATACCCCCAAAAATCCTAGTATGTATACTAATTTTGAGAAGATCTCAACTCTTTTAACAACCGAGTCAATCAAATACAATTAAATTTATGTATATTCTGCTTGGAAATCAACAAAATACTAACTGCACGCTTTTTTATCATTTATATATTGTTGTGCTAAGTAATATGCCTTTTTTATAAAAGTTTTTTTGATATACAACTTAAATCTATATGGGAAGTTAAAAATTACTGTGGAATCTTGTTATAGAAACAAATACCTCGCCCCGAGAAGGATTTATTGGATTTGCAAAGTCGGAAACTAAGAGTTTCACCGTTTCTTTCTAAATGATCTAGGTTATTTTAAATATATAATATTCTTATGAACATATTGTAAAGCCACTAGTTTACTGATTACTAAAAGCTCCAAAATTATAAATGGATCAGATCTTTTTGCAAAAGCAAGAAAATGACAATAAAGATTCGAGACGGATTGCCGGTTCAACATCCTGTAAATTTGTACTTTGCACTACACCGCTCTATATCTGCACTATCTATCAATAATTGTGACTGAGCTGGTAAAATTATCGGAATATTAGGCGTAATATCTTAGCTCCTTACTTAATCCAATTAACAGCCAACCACAGACGTGGTTTCCTGTACCTATTTTTTAAGGAACCAGTGTATTTGAAGGTAGACTTACTAATTATGACAATTGCTAGTCTGCCTTCCTAAAGAAAAAACAAAGAAGTGGTTCATTTTGGACATTTCAAAAACCATTCATCATATTTGCCGTTTTAATAAAGGCGAACCAATCTAGCTATTTCGACGGAAGCAGTATTAATGATAATGGATCATCATAAATTAGATGATGTCACGATACAACAAAATAATCATTGCAAAATGACCTTTAATGTCTACATCACAAGATTTAATTTAGATTGAAGTGCTTACAAAATAAGTTTCATCCCATTTGTTAATTATACACCAAATAAACCAATGTATGGTGATATATTTGGTTAACTTGATCCAAGGTCATCCTAGCTTTAGTGACACTGGTGTGTCGTTGATATGTCTAGACTATGCCAACCGTCAATTAGCCCAGCTTATCTGCTTCCATTGTTCTATTATTTCTAACTACTTCACTAGTCGTATTAGTCATTTTTACATTTTTGATTCTATTGGATTTTTTATCAAATCATTATGTTTATTCTGAAACGCTGATCATTGTCAAATTAACTTATTTGACTTCAATCTCAATGGTCATTGGTCGGTAGCTGATGACGTAATGAACGACCAATGATTATTTAGATTAGAGTCCAATAATCTGACTTTTACCTACCTTTCAGAAACTTTAGGTTACTGTTGGCTTAGTGCTGTTCCTTCACTGTCATAATCCGATGGAATATTCGATATTCGAAAAGTTCAGGCGTAGTAAAAGTCCTGCTTACTTCCAGACAACGTGCAGTTACTGAGAATTCTTTAACTGTAAGGAAATGTTATTTGCTCCCACCCAGGGTTTGGACCGAGGACGTTTGGATTGGCCATATAATATAGCAACTAAACCAACTGTCAACGAAGTAATAGTATCATATTAGGAAGACGTTTGTTCGTGCAATAAACAAGACTAGTTAACGATCAAATGTTTCCCACTTGTTAGCGGAAATTGTCTTTAAATATGCGCATTTAATCAAATAACCCTAAACTACAATTGTCAGTCACGCAATGCAAGCTCATGGGGTGGGTATGACCATCGGCATGCGGGGGTTTATTTAATGGCCACATTAAACGATTATCATATTTACTATGGGAATTTTCACGATTATGTTTTTGAATTATAATTTTTTTTTTTTTGAATGAGTATGAAAAAAAATTAATTATAAGGGATAATAGTGCATAGATGGTAATTATATGTTTTATTTTTTCGATAAATTTATTTAAAGAAAAATTGTAACTGTATAAAGCAAAAGTGAAACTCCTTTCTTAGTTAGAAATGTTTTAATTTGAAACGTTACATATTCAAACGTTTTGCAGCAGTTTTAGCGTAAATCTAAAATCTAAGATTTTGCAAAAATCAAGCGCTTTTAAAACATTAGTCTATTATTAAAGCGTAGATTCTATCATGAAGAACCTTGAGACTCAATGCTGATCATTTCATAATAATTTACAGATCTAACATGATTCATTTGTTTGTTTTTCTCTTTATTACACACATAAGATGAAAAATAATTGTACGCAGAAAATACTTAATGCCATTTTTAAATTATACATATAGAAAGACGGACTTATCCCAAACAGCGATCTCTTCCAGTCAAATACTACTACGATTGGTTGGAATTAATTTTATCCGATTTAAGGAATGAAACATATGCATAACATTAATGTATATACATAATAAGAACATACTACAAAAAACATACTACATTTAACTGGTGGTAGGGCTTTGTGCAAGCTCGTCTGGGTAGGTACCACCCACTCATCAGATATTCTACCGCAAAACAGCAATACTTGATATTGTTGTGTTCCGGTTTGAAGGGTGAGTGAGCCAGTGTAATTACAGGCACAAGGGACATAAAATCTTAGTTCCCAAGGTTGGTGGCGCATTGGCTATGTAAGCTATGGTTGACATTTCTTACAATGCCAATGACTAAGGGCGTTTGGTGACCACTTACCATCAGGTGGCCCATATGCTCGTCCGCCTTCCTATTCTATATAAAAAAAATACTTTTTTAATTTATATCAGTAATATGTCCAAATATTTAAATATTATTTGGTATGATACGCTCATACCAAATTAATTCCCAATATATATTTGGTATATGTTATATAAATAACATTATATTGACATTCTAATTTTTTTTTTTTTTTTAATAATATAATTACAAATAATTAAAAATCTATGATTAAAAATTGTTTAAGGGTAAAACGCCCGATTACATTTTTCAACGTGCGCTTTAGCAGGGGTCGAGTCAAATGTACCGTAAAATTGCTATTGTTTACAAAATAACTCATTTTTCATATATATTTTTTTTATTTTTGTCGGATTATCGTCACGCTCCAGCGGTAATTGAAGGGTTGATGTGAATGTTGAAACGTTTTAAGATATTTTAGAAATTTCGTTTCCTAACGTTTTATTGGAATATGGATTTCATTTCGTGAAGATACTTGGGGCCTAAGATATTAATCTCTTGTGACTGTAACACTGGCTCACTATCCTTCAAATCGGAACATAACATTACTAAGTATATAAAAAAAATTACGGCTTATTATTTGATAAAAATGTTTTTATTATATTTAAGTTAGTGTACATAAAGTCGAGATGGCCCAGTGGAAAGTCGAGATGGCCCAGTGGTAAGAACGCGTGAATCTTAACCGATGAACGTGGGTTCAAACCCAGGCAAGCACCTCTGAATTTTCATGTGCTTAATTTCTGTTTATAATTCATCTCGTGCTTTTCGGTGAAGGAAAACATCGTGAGGAAACCTGCATGTGTCTAATTTCATCGAAATTCTGCCACATGTGTATTCCACCAACCCGCATTGGAGCAGCGTGGTGAAATAAGCTCCAAACCTTCTCCTCAAATAGGGAGAGGAGGCCTTAGCCCAGCAGTGGGACATTTACAGGTTGTTACTTTTTTTTTTTTTAGTGTACATATACACACTTACACACTTCTGCTACCTGTTATCTGCTAGCGTTCCTACGTGTGTGGGTCTCTTGCTCTAATTAGCGATATAATGATAAATGGGTATCTAATACATACCGAGACCGGCTTGCACATACTTCTACCATACATTAACATACTATTAAATTCTGCTAGTTAAATAAACTGGATACATAATCCCATAATTTATCTGTAGCTGATGGCTGATAACGTTGTTTAATTTCGGCCTGAAGTAATTATATATAAATGGTACGCATTTAAAAAAATCCATTTAACCTGTCCTTGGGATTACGTCATTAATAAGGACAGGTTTCCACTGAAACGAGTTACCGGTAGGGTGTACATGGACGCTATAGTTTGTGGGACTGGGCGGAATAAATTATTTGTCTGAATCATTCATTAATTCGCTCGTAAATAATTGTGGTTGTATTTAAAGCATTAATAACGACAGTGCCAATCGTTCTTTAATTAATTCACTTGCAAATACTACTACTATTTTACAAATTACTTGCAAATAATATTACTATAATTATAGTCTACATTATGAAGAGCCTTTAGCTTGAGGTTTTTGAACGTTTATTCAGCGGTAGTTCAACTATTTTTGAACTAAAAAACTGCCGGGTACACAACAAATTACACAGATGTGTAATTTGTCTCCGGAATATTTAAATATATTGTTCTTTAATTCAAATGATATTTCTTTACTTATTTTTTAATATCAAATATTTAATTTAAAGGTCACTTATTTGTTGAAAACAACACACTTAAATACGGTGACGACAAAAATACGTCAAACTTTTCATCCATAAATTTTTTTGTCACTAAGTTCATTAATTTATGGTCACCCTGGCCATAATTAAATGTACCTTTGTCTAACATTTCGGTTTGAAACAATTGCTCACAGTTCAATGTCGTTGTTTTTGTCCATGTGAGAATCCCGCCATTTTAACGCAGCCATCTTGATTTTATCAGGATGATGAATAAAATGATTAAAGGATATTAAACTTTATAATGACTGATGCTTTTCCAAAACGTTTTTTTAACTTATTTTGTATGAACCGAGATTATAATATTATATTCTTGCGTACAATTACATTTTTTTATTTATAAAAAAATATACCTATTTTTTTTATATTGTAATGATAATATAAAGAGAATGAGCCTGTCTGGGTTATCACCAAGTCATATACTTATTCTTCCGCCAAACAGCAATAGTATTGTTGTATTCCGGCTTAAGAGTGAGTGAGGCAGTGTAACTACAGGCACAAGGGGTATAACATCATAGTTATGTGGAAGGCGCATTGGTGATTAAATGATAATTTCGAAGGGCAGTGTTGAGCCAGTCTGCTCAATATGCCGAAAACGATAATATATATATCTACTCATATATTTATATTATTAATTATGCCTTTCTGATCGTTCATGCAAGTTATTCAACGGTGACTAGAATTACAAATTGTGATCAATATACAGCATAGTGCATGCATACGCAAATGCGTTCAATACAGTATAGTACAGTATTTACAAACTCCTTGCTTCTATTGAAAACTTCTTCTACCTCCAATAATGTTGAATTGACCCGACCCAGGCAAGAATCCATGACCTTGCATTATAAGCAAGCTCAACAAATATGCAGTATTTTGTTTTGTTAATGAATAACAAAGAAAATTTGCGGCCATTTTTAATTCAGCGATGACTCAGTTAAACTGTTCGCAACTGTCATTTATTATCCTCAAATAAATGAAATATTTTATCTTTATTTATTTCATTTAAAGCTTGAATCCTTTGACGGGCTGGTTGGCGTGGTTGGTAGATTGCCTTTCAAGCGGTTGTGGGTTCGATTTCCACCTAGAACAGACATTTGTGTGCCTGAACATGTCTGTTTGTCCTGAGTCTGGGTGTAATTATCTATATAAGTATGTATTTACAAAAGAAAAGTAGTATATTTAGTATATCAAATTGTCTGGTTACCACAGTACAAGCTCTGTTTAGTTAGAGATCAGATGGCCGTGTGTGAATAATGTCCCAGGATAAGATATTATTGTCTCAATATTTCTTATTTTATCAATTCACTTTTTTATAATTATTAGTATTTACATTTATATTTCAATTTTCAAGTTATTTTAGAACACCTGTATAAAAGTAAGCAATTACCAAAATAATTATGATGACTTTGGCTTAAGTGTACATTTGTTGTACTACTTGTTGGTGTTGACAAATAAATAAATAACCAACGACCATTCATCTATTTTTAAATAATCATAACACATTATTGTAATAGAAAAAATATATATCTTATAATGGCGATAGTAATTTAATTACTTTTGTATTGCTTATTTAAATAACTTGATAATTATTTCAGAAACTGAAACCAGTATTGGATATTTAAGCAAATTTATTCATGTCATATATTATTATACGTACATTAAAGTGCTAAATGATTATATTATAAGTGTAAATAAGTTGTTAATAATTTAAATAATATCCGATGTACCTTTTTTTCTCGCTAGAAAAACGTTTTACTCACGGGAACAGTAACAGGGGTATGTGGGGCTCGTCGGTATCCAAGGCGCCGAGTGCGCCCCGAACATCGGAATACCCACTAAAAAACCAGCGGTACCCTTTCCGTCTTAACGAGGAGTGCGAAGGGATCGTTTGCGCATGGTACCGCGGCGACATCTGTTGTACCTACTAGACATACAAATTAACGAATTTTTATCATTACTCTTTGGATTCCTTGTGTCCTGGTAGTTAAGTGTGGTTCTTCGTAGACTAGGCTTAAAATCTTTAAAAACTCAAGTTTTATGTTAACCTGGCAACTTACATATGACCACTTATGATTTTATTTTCCAATTTAATCTCATGTTTCCTGCTATCCTGGTGGTTTGTTTGTATTAATTCCCAAATCTGAGAATCTACCAGTTAGATTTGAAAAAAAGTTTTAGCGTTAGATAGACCATTCATTGATATAGGTGGACTATAGACTATAGTCTACATAACATCACTCAACAAGACCCGAAGGCGGTATATTAGTTTAGTTATTTTGTTTTTTTGTTTTAATTTTACAGTATATACGATATTACTATGAATAATAAATTAAAAAAAATATATTTCTTGAAGTGTAGTTTGCAAATACATTATTTCGTTGCTATAATTTATTTGAATTTGAATCGAAGCAAAAATTGTTCATCGGAGATTTAACGACTATACAAAGATTTTGACCAAATTCATTAAATGAAAGGAAGGCTTAAAATATTCTCAACTATCGGGCTATTCCTGGTCATATTTTCGAATGTAAATCTTCTAATGATATATTATTAAAACGCACTCATTGTCTGGGTGTCAAAGTGTATCGTAGTTCCCACGACATTATATCGTTAGATTTATTTTTTCTTCACCTCTAAAGTGACAAACATCTGTTTGGTAGTGAAGGCTATTTGGCGGTTTTTATATTTTTTTAATCACTGCAAATAAATATTTAGGTTTCGATTGATTGAGACAATTATATTAAAATAAATTTTATTAATGTTGTTACGTAATTAATAACTATTTATTTAATATTATTAATATTTGTATGGTAAAATTTTGTCAATTGTCCAATTGGTTGAGCACATCACAGCCTAAGTCATCGTTATTTATATTTTTTAAAAATAAAGGTTTTTATACAACCAATCATTGCAACCACATAATATTATTCATTTACTTTATTTATCAAACATATATTAAAAATATAGTATTCCCATACAAAATCATTTATAATACGCGACAATCATGAGAGCGTCACAAGGTTCATCTCGTAAATAACATGACAACGACAAAGAATTACGTATGTACATACTTTGCAATATTCTGAAAGTTTTTTCAAATTCGTTTGATAGATTTTTGAAACAACCGGTTGCAAGTTATATTACGCAAGCGTGTCCCGACATCAATTTTCTCCTCTTAAAGATAAAATTTCTAATGTATTAAGCTGATGTATTGTAGAATGAATATTCAAAATTTCTTTTTTCAGTCAGTAGTTTTGACAGTGCTTTGATATGTGTATCTACACATTGTGATTCGTTCATTAATTCAGTCGTGTTTTTTTAATATGAGATTTATTTGCATTATATATTTATAGTAAATAAGTATGAAAATAACAAAATAAAAAAGAGATTCCTTTTAAACACATTACAAAGAGGAACCAAATAATAAAAATATTATTAAAGGATAAAACGGATAATCGTTAAAATGAAACAATACGAAATTAGCGATGTGACTGTAATTAATCATAATTATTATATTGTCACCATATCTCGAGATCTATCTGCCACACGTCGCCTCGTGTGTTACACTCCATTGTGTAGCTTTTCCCACAACCTTGTGGATATAACCTTTATTATACAAACGTACGTGGGTTTGAATCCCGGAGTTAATACATGTGTAAATATATTTAAATGAATAAAATCAGTGTCTGTTTTTAAGTAATACTACTATTTACCTACCCCTCCAATTAAGCTACAGCATTAGAAGTGGTGACGATAGCCCAGGTCCAGGATAATAGGTCAGGATAGAACAGCGACTCTTACATCGCTAGATAGTCTGTACACCATTGCGCTATTGATGCTTTTTATAGGACTGGACATACTTTTATTACCAGTAATAACGCTATCGTATGTCACTCGTGAAATGTAAGTAACCGACGTGACGATGACACGCTATTTTGATTCGTATATCCTTTAAACGTTATACTTATAAAAGTCAATTTCGCATATCACTCTGACATTTCGTGATCGTTCTATTCTCAAGCTTCAATTATGCTTTTATCGTTAAGCGTTCGACGCATATCGGAAATGGCAGGATCAGCTAATATAACTGGTGGTAGGGCTTTGTGCAAGCTCGTCTGGGTAGGTACCACCCACTCAACAGACATTCTAAAGCAAAACAGCAGTACTTGTTATTGTTGTGTTTCGGTTTTAAGGGTGAGTGAGCCAGTGTAATTACAGGCACAAGGGACATAACATCTTAGTTCCCAAAGTTGGTGGCGCATTGGTGATGTAAGCGATGGTTAACATTTCTTACAATACTATTGTCTATGGGCGTTGGTGACCACTTACCATCAGGTGGCCCATATGCTCGTCCACCTTCCTATACTATATAAAAAAAATCTAATCTAATAAGGTTCAGCTAAAAAAACCGAGATCGAAGCTATCGAGAGATATACTACGTGATAATATTTTTATTATATTCACCTTCGAAATGCTTGTAAATAAGACAGGCATACTAACTGTCAAATTAATTATTAAATACAATAATTATTATATTATTATCATTTCAAGCATTATTATATATATAGTATATTAAACCGAAAACTGCTGGTGATGGTAGAGCCGTAATCTCCATCCCTCCCCACTTAGCTTACTTACTTAGATTTAAGCTGTATTACAGTTTAGGGAGTGAGGGAATCATTTCGATTTTAATGTTATGTGACGTTTCGTTGGTGTAATAAGTTAGACAGCTCTAACAGTTATATGGTCTATGGTCTAGTTGACCTAATTTCGAATGCATACGTCATTCGATAAAAAAATAGTTTTTATAATAAAAAAAATGATATTTTTTTAAAGCTCTGCAACATCTCTTTATCTAGTAGCAAATGTTTTCACATTTGAATATGAACAAAGCTCGTCCAATAGATGCGGCGAGCGTTCCTTTGTCGGAAGTTACGAAGCCGCGACGTGTTTGATGCGGTATTATTAATTTATAAACACTAGTATTCGTCCGCGACTTCACCCGTGCCTTGGTTAACCCGTGCCGTGCTTGGGGGAGACGTTGGTGGTTGGGAGAGGGGTTGTTATAAAAAGTAACCTATGTCCTTTCTCGGGCCTCGAGCTTGTTACATACCAAATTTCATCAAAATTGGTTCAGTATTCAGCCGTCAAAGCTTAACAGGCAGATAGATTTACTTAATAATAATAATTAATGATTGTACTTTTTTAAGTATACAACAAATAATATAATATAATATTTATAATATTGCAATACATAATAAAAATAGGATAAGTTTGATGAAGTAAGGTCTTGTGATCCGTCTAACCGCTTTAAAACATTTTGATAGAATAAGTACCACATCTTCTCAATAAAACGTTAGCCCAGTGGGACTTGCGTCGCTTATTTATATTAATTGAAACATGCCACTTCTACGCTTTCTTAGATCGTCGTAACGAGATAGAAAACAATGCTTCGCCGGGGCACGATGTTGTATTTGTTTAAACAAATAGCAACATTTTATTTGCAAAGCGGAACACTTGATTTATATTCGTTTAAATTTAATGTACAAATGAAATTTTGTTTAAAATTCGCTGATTTTATCAAATTTTAACCGACCACGCTGTTAAAGATGGTTTCTTAAAATAGTTTATAATTAAATATTTTTCACGTGGCTTACCAATGGTAACAATATTTGAAATATCCAATATATTCTTAATTTCTTACGTTCAGTAAATTTTCAAATATTTATTGTGTTTTATTAAAATTTTCATCTTTTATTTCAGGTAAAATGTTGAAAATGCGATCGAAATTTCGCAAGAAGCTGCGGTGACAGTACCACTTAAAATGTGACAGTTCAGTGAAACAATAAACTAAGTAAAACTCATAACTAACTCAAAACTAATAATACTCGAAAAATCCTCTTAGTTTAATTCAAATGTGCCAACACTAGTGACCACAGAGTTATTATAAAATAGACAGGATTATAAAAAAAAATATAAGTGGTGTTTTTAGGAACTGTTCGCTACGGTTTAGTGCGTCAGCAAAATAATAAATATTATAGTTTTATAAGTGTGATGCAAAAGGATTGAAAAATGGATTTGCACGCTCCACCGTTAGTTGTTCACGGGTATGAACCTCACGCGCCTCTGCTAGAGGTTGAGGGTCTGGACCCTCATAGTCCCCAGCAGAAGGTCCTCATCCATGCCCCAATCCAGAGCCAGGAACTCATCAGCACAGACCACAGGAATGGAGGTAAGATAGTTTAGATAGTTTTAATTTATAACCTTTTATTTAATTTAAAATCCATTTTATATATTAAATCGTATACTTTTAGCTATTTATTTAAATTGATATCCAAGGGTTCGTGTACATTCAGCTTATGTTAGTTGATTGCAAATTGAAAAAAATGTGGTGTCGCATTAAATGCGGAAATAATTACGATACTTTTTACTCTAAATATATAAGTAGTCCAAAGGTCAATATAATTATAATACTCATAGTTATTAAAATACATGACTAAATTAGTAATAAAATAATCATATTCTTAATTTTTCTCATAATGTTGATGACGTCACAGCACTATTTCTAAAATCATAAAAAGTTTTAACTACTTAAATGAATAAAATTTACTATGCAGAATTTATTATCAATAAGCAAT